>NW_015640049.1:24322-34512 GCF_001515625.1 Sinocyclocheilus rhinocerous
ACCAAACGCATTCTATATGAGATAGGTCAGATATGCATCAAATAAACACAATATTACAACGTACAATTGCACAAAAGGCTGCAAACGAACAGCGCGCATCTGAAGTGTCTCTGAAGGAAATAATGCATTATTTATGCATTTAAGATATCGGCCAAATTTTCTTATCGGGCCGATACCGATAACAGAAAAAATGAGCATTTATCGGCCGATACTGATATGGTGGCCGATATATCGTGCATCCCTAGTTACGCCTTCTTTCTTTGCGTCAACATTTGGGTGGCGTTATGCAAATCTTCCCACTTCGTGACGTAGACATGTGGGGGCGGTTAGAACGAGCCGTTTTAGGTAGGCGTGGCTGACTCTTAACTTTTATAAAGAACATCTCTTTGGATTTGAGACTTTAGTCTTTGCAACTTTACAGATCTTCTTTATGCACCAAGAGCTTGTAACGCTCCAAAGAGAAAGGAAAACTTGAAATCGCATCATATGACCCCTTTAAAACCTGTTATCACAAGTTTGCGTTTTCAAGCCCCCAGAAATGAAAATGAACGGTCAAAACGCGTAAAAATGTTTCTGTTTTTTCTTGAAGACCGTGTTAAGGTGCATCACATTTACCATTGCTCAGCAAATTGTGCGGGTGAAATTGAGTCATTCCAATAGGAATCCACACAATCGAGAGTTTCACACAAAGTTGTTTACGCAAATTCACCACCATTACAACAGAAAGCTGCAATTTACATGACGGCCTGAAAACACAAACTTTTGAAAATGGGTTTCAAAGTATACTTTTTTGAAATTGATACCATTGTATATTGATCTCCATGTAAACTTTTCAGTTTTTAGTACAATCATTGTCCTGTAAACGTACCCTAAGTGTGATTGTTTCAAGGTGACGCGTGAAAACAGCAGCTCTGTATATATTTTAGAAATGTTTGTAAATGTCTAGAGCAAGCGCAGACAGAAGTCACCTGTTCAGAGTCTAATGCAATTCTCTACTTTTATTAATGTGTTTTGGTAAGAAATGTTAAATCTGTGCTCTTGACTGCATCACTGGAATCATGAAGTAAGTCTTGTGTTGTTGATGTTAAAATGTTCGTTGTCTCATGTATCTGAGCTCGATGGACTGATTTTGAGTGCCTTATTTGTTGGACACATGATTTTATTGACAAATCAAGTCAAGTGGGAAATAACAGACATTTAGTTTGGTTTTGCATTGGTTTACAGTACTGGTTTAGAGAGATTCGATTGTAAACAGTGAAGTATTAATATCTTCTACACTGCTGAGTGTATTACATGTCAGTTGTGAAATACGAGTGTAGAGAACTTCCCATGAAATAAAAACTGTTCTCCACTTTCTCCTCTTGAAAAATGTATGTAGCTAACAATAAAATGTAATATAATGCATGTACATGAATCTTGACTTATTTACAATCAGTGCTGGACTCATTTTAGTACATTAGACTGGTTTTAATTATTATGTATAACAAAAGCATTTAAAAACAAGCATTTTTTTTCTCCTGCAGCTTAGTATAAATGTTTCCAGCATGCTCTATGGATAAAAGCATCTGCCAGATGCATTTTCAAAATGTGGGTTACAAAGATGATCATTTATTTTCTTTATTATGGATGTGATTAATCACGATTAATTGTTTGACAGCCAATATACTGTATAATGTAAAATCCATTTAAAATCTTTAACCATAGCAGAGAAAGACAGACACAGACAGAGGAGAAGCGTGTATTGCTGTAATGTGAGTTTATGGTGGTTCACAGTAATCATGGTTGTCCTTTAACTCTAGAGAGTAAGGTGAACTATAGCTTGACGTGTAGATGGTAAACACATCCCACATGTCTTGTGAGTTGGTGGCTAAAAATACATGAGAACAGCATGAGGCACCGGTACTGAGATTATGTGCATGTACAGTGGGTACGGAAAGTATTCAGACCCCCTTAAATTTTTCACTCTTTGTTATATTGCAGCCATTTGCTAAAATCATTTAAGTTAATTTTTTTTCCTCATTAATGTACACACAGCACCCCATATTGACAGAAAAACACAGAATTGTTGACATTTTTGCAAATTTATTAAAAAAAAATTAACTTAAATGATTTTAGCAAATGGCTGCAATATAACAAAGAGTGAAAAATTTAAGGGGGTCTGAATACTTTCCGTACCCACTGTATATTCTGCATTGTGTTCTCAGTCTACAAAAGCCTCTAAATTTAATGTCCATATCAAGGGCGTAAAATTGAGTCGGGACACTAGGACATGTCATTACCAATATCCTGCAGCTACTAAATCGTCCCTATCAATAATTTTGATCAAAGAGTTAAAAAATATGTATATGTAACCACTGTTGTTGTAATTTCGGCCAAATCTGAAATAGGTCACACCATTGATATTTCCTGAGAAGTTACAGTAAATACACTAGAAAACTGTGTGCTTTCAAGAACGTACATTTACACAGATACAAATCCATGTGTTTTTATGGTAAAGGTGTAGTAACTTTTTTTTTTTTTTTTTAGTAAAACCATAGTTAATTTTTGTAAGGGATGTGTTGCCAGGTTACCAAAAAAAAATAAAATAAAAAAATAAATACAAATAAAAATTACACCTTAGAGGACACATGGGATGAATATAGATACAGTTTTGATTGCTTTAGGATTAACAGAGCTTTGGATAGTTTCCATATACTTGTCAAGATCAACTTTGAATAAAGAAAAAGAGGTTTAGAGCCAGTAAATTTGTGTTCATGTGAAATTTAGCTAGCAGGACAAAAACACAAATTAATGAAGTTATATATATTCTCTTTAGAGCAGTCAAACAATCCAAAGAAAACATCTTTAAAACAGAAAGAAAAGTTGCTTACAAAATTAAATTGGATGAACATTAAACAAATCTGACATAGATTTCTCAATGTGGATACATTGACAAAACAAGTGAAGCACTGTAAAAAATGTGTAATTTTAACTGTAAAATTTTGTAAAAACGCTACGGAAAAAACTGTTAATAGGTTAACAGTAAGTTCCCATTCTATATACAGGGAAAAACTGTAAAATATCTAACCAGACATTTTTTATTTTACAGTAAAATGCTGTTAATTTTACAGTTTTTAGAAGTAAAAATAACAAATCAATGTATAATTTACAGTCAAAAACTGTAAACTGATATTCCCAGAATTCCCTGCATGACACTCCACATTTGAAAGTATTTTGTTTAAATAATCATGTTTTTTTTAATAGTTTTTGTTATTAGTTATGTATATTTGGGCTTTATGTTACATCTTCTGTTGTTTAATGAAAGTTTAATGCATTATTTAAGTATCAAGTGTGTTACCATGATGGTGTTTTGTGTTTGCATTAATGACCTTCTATATATTAGTATATACTTCTTTGTATATACTAGCTTTGATTCTTCATGTGGCTTTCTCTTTTACCACCTGCATTATTATGGTGGTTGTCAGTATGTTAAAGGTACAAAACAGATTTTAATAGCAGTGTGCACTGTTGAATTTACTGGTTTACATTCAAATGTTCTTGTTTGTAAATTACAGTTTTATACTGTAAAATTTACAGTTTTTGGCCGTAAATGTGTTTACAGTTTTTCTGTATTTTTTACAAAATTATTCTGGCAACCACAGCTGCCAAAATTATTTTGTAAAAACTACAGAATTTTTTTTACAGTGAGGACATCTTCCTCAGAAGAGTGACAAAAACTTCAATGTCTTCCATAAACTTTTTGTGAAACCTACGCCTTTGGTCCATAAACTTAAGAAATAAGGTGTATCTGCACTGTAAAAAAAAATCCGTAAAATTTACGGTAAAAAACCGGCAGCTGTGGTTGCCGGAATTTTACCGTAAAAAATACGGTAGCAACGTTTTAGGTTTTACGGTTTTAACGTAAATTTCACTTCCAAGAACGGTATACTACCGTAAAATTAATGTCCAATACATGTAATGTCATATACAGTTTTTCACCGTATATAGCAGGGGAATTTACCGTTAACCATTTAACAGGTTTTTACTGTAGCATTTTTACAGTCTTTTACCGTCAAATTCACGGTCATTTTTTACAGTGTGGCTAGTATTAGTAATTTTGACAACTTTGGTAAAGGTGGAGTGTGTTCAAACATCAAGCAGTAGATCTATCTATAATCCAGATTCATCAGACACTTGTTAATCTTTAAGCATATTTGATTACAGTATATTAACTGCAACATGTGAAAGAAATATAATCATACTCTAGCAGATTAACAGCAGCATACAGTATTATAGAGAGAAAAATTACAGTTAGTGTAGGGCAGAGCAAAATGAGGGCAAACTTTTATTCTGATATATAACAATCAAGTCATCCTTAATGCCAACTACTTTCCCCCATATTTATGATTTAAAAAAGTTAATATGATCTTGTCAAAACCTCATAATATTGATAAAAATAAACACAATTCTGTTTAATATAGTTTTAGAGGGAACATAACATGTTAGATGTCTGCACAGGATTATATTTTTTAGTCATGCTGAAAGGTAACCCAAAAATTGAAAACATCTTAATTCATTGGTTTTATTCAAAGCAAGATATGATTGAATATGGATTTGAGTTTACTGTCTATGTGCATAAGTTTTAATTATAGTAGCTATGTCCGTTACTTAGGTTATAAATTAAATATCTAAATGCATATTAATCTTTTAGATTGTTTTTGTTATTTCTTATTGTTAGGTTATTTGAAAGTAACTTCATTTAAATGATTTTGAAAGATTCGTTTAGCAGGATGTGTGGATCACTGCAGCCATCTGCTGGTCATCTCGGTCATTTAAGATTAAATACCATAAAATTACAAAATAAATGCACAAGTGTCAATTACTTTATTTATATAGTGTTATTTCTTATATAATTACCAAAAAAAGCACAAGTGAGCAGAAAATATTATTTATACATTGTTCATGGAATGTTTTTCTGAAGCATTTTAGTTGGATGTTCGACTAACATTATTTAAACAAAGCTACTAGTTACTTTCATTCAAAAGTAACAAAAATTAAAAGAACGAAATGCATCTGTTAATGTTAATGGGCGGAGCACTGGCGCGCCACCTGAGCCCAACTAAATGACACATTAACTGGAGCACCAGCAACTAGTGATGCAAAGTCCGATTCATTTCCGCGAACCGGTTCTTTTCGGACAGATCGGCTCATTGAACCGGTTCAAAAAGCCGATTAATCGGTTCCCGACGTCATCAAGCAATAACGTCCACATCACTACCTGCAACATTAGTAGCATGTTTGCAAAACTATCTATATCAGAGAGACTGGTAGTTTTTTTTTTTTAACTAGTGTTTTAAGTACATAATGGATATTCATGGTGATAACTGGTTTGGTAGGAAGGAGAGTCGAACGAGTTGCTTCTCACGAAGCTCAAAACTGCATCTTGGAAGCCACAAGTCTTCTAATAGTAAGCGAATGGTTTATGGTTTACTTTATTAAAGTAATGTAACTGATTACTTTTTGATTACCTTTCTAAATTTCTAACAAATGTTTTCAACTGTTAATAACTTTGAAATATTTAAAGCAGGCAGGGTTAACCTTACAGTATTCAACACTCATTACTGTCAGACTTTCAAAATCTTTCATCACTCGAAGATTATAATAGTTTAATTTTAAATCACAGCCACCACACAAAATCAGACTTTAGCAGCTCTTTCAAATCAATAGTTTAATAGCTATAATACTGTGTTTTAAATCAAATCTTTGCATGGCTATGACAGGAAACACTGGCATCTAACAATCCTTTGGAAAAAATAAAGCTTATACATAAAAAATAAAGCATGTACACAAACCCAAATAGGAAATAAAACAAGTTATCAAATAAACATGTGTCCTAAACTCTTGAAACCATGGCTTGAAACATTAGTGTCCCATATTTTAGAGCAGTCAATGCAATTTATGAAAGAAATCAATTAAATCTGTATGTATGTGAAAATATTCAGGTGTAATCCCCTTTGTAATCGTTAATAATTTCATAAGTAACTAATTTAGTTACACTTTTTTTTTTTTTACTCCGTAACAACAGATTACAGTTAGCCTACATTTATTTTGTAATTAAATTACGTAATTCCGTTACATAGCTACTCCCCAACACTCATAATAGATCTGGTTGCTGTGTCCTTGTTATGCTGTTTTTTCATGATTTCGTGCTCATTCTCATTCTGTCATGTGAGCAAAATTATAATTGGGCTTAATGACTTGCTGTATGTGTCGGTGTGTGTTTCTATTTCACTTTATTAATTGGTTTCTATTTCGCTTCTCTTGAGTATTTCTTGATTCAGGTGGTCAGTCGTGACATTCAGCGGCCATATATATTCCTGAATAAAAACCACAGTCCAGGGCAATGCTGTACAACCGTGTGCTTATAGGCCTAGCTATTACTATGACTCAGTATCCATGCAAGAAAATAAATGCAACAAGAACTCAGGCCAAAACATGTATAAAAACAGCTTTTACAAATCCATTTCAAATGTTTTATTGAATTTATAATAAATTAAATGCAATTAACAAATCATCATATAGGCCTACCATTAAATGTCTGTATAATGTTCTTTTATTAATTTGTAGGGCTGTTTTTTTTCTTCGTTGGAAGGCTTGTCAAAACCGGCCAATACGAGACTACAACTACTATTCTTACTTTTAATCATACAAATATTTCATTAAAAGTGTGTACAAATTGATAAAACTGTTCCGACATCAGGTATAAGTCTATAGGACGTTTCCTATCAGATGTCAAACAGACGTTTAGAAGATGTATTTAAGATGCTTATGATTTTGACCCAGATAGCACACGTTTGTCTGCAAGATGTCTGTTAAAGATCGCTTCATCTGGAAAGCATCTGCTGTGTACAAACATCTGATAGACGTCTCTAAGATGTCAGTTTTACATACATTGTAAATCATAAACATCTTAAAGACATCTTCTAAACGTCTATTTGACATCTGATAGGAAACGTCCTATAGACTTATTGCAGTCTATGTATGTAAAACTGACATCTTAAAGACGTGTTGGAAGGCTTGTCAAAACCGGCCAATACGAGACTACAACTACTATTCTTCCTTTTAATCATACAAATATTTAATTAAAAGTGTGTACAAATTGATAAAACTGTTCCGACATCAGGTATAAGTCTATAGAACGTTTCCTATCAGATGTCAAACAGACGTTTAGAAGATGTATTTAAGATGCTTATGATTTTGACCCAGATAGCACACGTTTGTCTGCAAGATGTCTGTTAAAGATCGCTTCATCTGGAAAGCATCTGCTGTGTACAAACATCTGATAGACGTCTCTAAGATGTCAGTTTTACATACATTGTAAATCATAAACATCTTAAAGACATCTTCTAAACGTCTATTTGACATCTGATAGGAAACGTCCTATAGACTTATTGCAGTCTATGTATGTAAAACTGACATCTTAAAGACGTCTATCAGATGTTTACACAGCAGATGCTTTCCAGATGAAGCGATCTTTAACAGATATCTTGCAGACGTACCTGTGCTATCTGAGTAGACACTGGTTCAAAAGTTCGTCGCTGGGGGTTTGATACGCGCTCCGAACCACTAGTTCGAAACAAGTGATTCGCGTAAGCTTCGAAGCTTCACGAAGCAATGCTTCGAAAGCACCCATTAGTGCACAGTTAAAGTCTATATTGGTTCATTTTGGATACTTTTTTTTTTTCTTTCTCAGGTGTAAGTGAAGCTCCATTTAGTGGTGGCCGGTCAGGCAGCCTACTTAAAACAGAGAAAGAAACAGTAAAAAGAACGATTTATTGTTAATAAAATTCCCAGTTATTAATTTCAAGTGTTCAGAATGTGAATTTCTTGTTTGTAACTTCACCAGTTAACCATAAAATGAAAGCAGCCCCTGTTGAAAAAAACAGCATATGCTGGTTAGGTATTTTTTGATGCTGGTTTAAGCTGGTCATGTGCTGGTCCTAAGCTGGTCCGATCAGCTTAAGATCAGCACATGACCAGCATAAACCAGCAAAGGACCAGCTCAAACCAGCATCCCAGCTTCAAAACATACCTAACCAGCATATGCTGTTTTTTTCAACAGGGTCTGCTGTCTCTAAGATGTCAGTTTTACATACACTCTAAATCATAAGCATCTTAAAGACATCTTCTAAACGTCTATTTGACATCTGATAGGAAACGTCCTATAGACGTATTGCAGATCAGCAAACACTCTTAAATAATACGTCTTGCAGACGTCAAACAGACTTCTCCGTGATGTACGTGTGCTATCAGGGAAGTATACATTTGACATAAACTAACTTTTTTACATGTTGGGGGTTCGGGAGAAACACTCATTTTAGGCAGGGCATTTTTTTATTGATAGTATGTAGTTGTATGTGTGTGTGTGTTTTTAAAGAATATTCCCAGATATTACACATACGTCTGCGAAAGATCTCTTCATCTGGAAAGCATCTGCTGTGTACAAACATCTGATAGACGTCTCTAAGATGTTTTACATTCATTCTAAATAAAAAACATCTTAAAGACATCTTCTAAACGTCTATTTGACACCTGATAGGAAACGTCCTATAGAAGCATTGCAGATGAACAAACACTCTAAAAAACACGTCTTGCAGACGTCAAATAGACATCTCCGTGATGTACGTGAGCTATCAGGGAGGGTTACATGGATGGAGTAAGAGATGTGTAGTACTCCGGTGTAGTAGGTGGCGGTATGTGCGTTTCACGGGTGTTTGTAAGCCGCCATTACTCTAAAAGAAGGAGATTCCCAGTCTTCCGATCCATTAAACTCGCGCAGAGTTGAGTCGCTGCGCTTGTTTACGCGTCCGTACACTTCCAGCGATTATGTAAATGAGGCCAGCGGCAGTAAACTGACTCGTGAGACCAGGATATTGTTCATTCGCGATGACTGGAAGATTGTGGACACCCGAAGCGGAGGAGACGCTGATCGAGCTCTGGCAGGAGTCTGCATGTCTGTACGACATTTCGTCCGCCGATTACCACAACCGAGAGGAGAAGGACAAACGATGGAAGGAGGTCGCCGATGCGCTTCAGATGCCCGGTGAGTTTTGGCTTGAGTAAATGCACGCTACTAGAAACATTGATTTACCGCAAACATCCACATAAGCTGCTGGTCTGTGAATGAATCCCTGTCTGTGCACGAATTTATGTGCAAAATAAATGTTGACTTCAGGAAGGATCTTGCTAATTTTTAACCGTCCTTTAACTTAGTGGCAGAAGTGAATTAATAAAATATCAAAGATTTAACCAAGATGTGATTGATTGTATTGGGGGAGGAGCTACTGCAAACTCTACTATGTCAAATTGGCTCAAAATTCGAATTAATTCGCTAAATTATAGAACAACCTGTATGCAGTTATGCATATTCACGAATGCAATGATGATTTGCCAGGGCTGCCAACTTTGATTGCATTTGGCTGGAGTGAGATTTTGAAAGCATGGGATTTAAATACACTTTTCATTTTTACAGGGTTTCTGCGGCCCTTCCACACAAATCAAGGCCTGAAAATATCTTAAACTTGAGCAGAAAGTCTTCAATAAAAAAAAAAATGCATTTCTTCCTCAGTATTGATTCCCAAATATCCTTCTCAAGATATGTTTTCTTGAGATGCAAATTTGACATGAAGTCTCGTTTTCTGAGAAAATGAACACAATTGAGTTTGTGCTTTAAAGAGCAGGTCATATGGGTTTTCGAAAAATATCTCTTTCGCCATTCGTAAGGTAGCTATCCTTCAATGTAAACAGTCTGCAAAGTTGTTAATCAAAATCGTGCATGATAAATAAAGATATTGTTTCTCAAAAGAAAGAGTCGACTCAGAGTCGCCTTAACGAGTCATTATATTTTCGAATCTTCTGCCTGTTACCGATCTACGTCACTGGGTAACACATTAGCATAATGCCCGCCCGCCCACGAAATACGAACACTCGCTGTGTCGAGAAGATGCTATGTTCCACGATACCACAGCAATACAATTCGAACCTTTTGTTGTGCTCGTCATTTTACCGAGGACTGCTTCTCTAATCTTGCCTTTTATCTTTGTTGGCTTCTAATCTTCTTTATTTGGACCAACAAGCATCTCCGAACCACAACCTGTAAGTACGATTGATACGTTATGTGTACATTTTCAATTGAGTGCTCAAAATATCAA
>NW_015640049.1:34651-35326 GCF_001515625.1 Sinocyclocheilus rhinocerous
AGGCTGGTGCGCATGTGATACAGCTGTTCTGCGTTATAATTAAAGGTTAAGACACGGAGCGTCTTTTGTCTGTCGTTCTTCAGACATTACAGTAGACATATTTTGGTTTTCAAACTGTATTGTTTCATCAGTTAGTCACGTTAGCACTCGGCTAACGTATCCACCATTATTGTTTTGATAGTGTTTACAGTTTAGCAGCTAAACTTTAGCTGTGGGCACGATTCGCTTGCATAAGTGTTAAACAATGTTTTTATGTCATTATTTTAAGACATTATTATTGTGTTATGTAAAGGTGCATGCTAGGGTTGCCAGGTTGTCACAACAAAACCCGCCCAATTGCTACTCAAAACTAGCCTAATCGTGTTTCGAGGGTGGTCCCCCTTTAAAAATCGCATTCTGGGGTGTAAAATACACGCTTTCAGTCGGGGTTCCCCTGGTAAATTCGCATTCCAGTGCCTAAATATGACTTTATTGGGGTCGCTACAACCCGCGACTTCAAAAACAACCACGGACTTGGCAACACAGATGGTAGCACTCGCTAACTTGCTCAAGCGCTCCTCTCTGTGCCAATCACAACAGGCTTGGCCAGCTGACCAATCAGAGCAGAGTAGGCTTATGGAAGGGAGGGGTTTACAGACATTTCGCTCAGAACTGAATCGAACGAACCGTTTCGAA
>NW_015640049.1:36029-53715 GCF_001515625.1 Sinocyclocheilus rhinocerous
CTCTATGTATAAATGTATATTCTGGGAAAATTACAGTGTTTTCTGACCTAGATGCATTTAAACCTGTTGTAGGGGACTCCAACACAATATTAGGACACTTTAAAAAAAAAAAAACATATGACCTGCTCTTTAAAACAAGAACAAACATCGTTTTCCCTTTTGCCTTGATTTAAGTAGATTTTTGACATTTGTTTTAAAGTGGTCATAAAATTTTTCCTTTCTCTTTGGAGTGTTACAAGCTGTTCGTGAATAGATAAGATATCAAACTCACTTCATCTTGATAAATTTCACGAAATAAGTTTTATTTTGCTTCAAGTAATTGTTTTGATTTAAGAGTCTTCTGACGTTTGCACTGACTGGAAAACAAGACAAAAATACTGTTGTTGTTTTTTTTTTTATTATATTGTAATAGTTTTTGTTAGTAAAATGAGTTCAAATGTAATGATATCTATTGGAAATTGTTTTCAAACTTTGAGAAGACATTTACATTCAGAGACCATATTGACGTATTACATAAAAAAAAAAAAAAAATTCTTTAAAAACATTTTCTACTTGGTCTTAAAAACTTAGTCTTGAATTTACATTTATAAAACTTGCAGAAGCCCTGTTTTTAATTTTGCCTTAATGCTGATTACCCAAATACTGCAGCCGAATGTTGTACTAGACACTCTTTTTTACAATCCGTCACTACTAACTTTACCTACATATACTAGCTAGCTTATATTATCAACCAGTCAGATTTCTTACCAATTTATTAAAAATTGAAATTGTATTCTCTTCATCGTGTGACAAAAAGGTAGCCTATAGTATGTTATAGTAGCCTATATAATAAATGTATACGTAATAAACTTTTGTCCACAGTTGTAAAGCAGACAGTTTATTAAAATCTTAAGATCGCATTACAGTTACTGTTATAAAAATATAGTTTCTTGCATGCAATTTATGATGCATGAAAATGTTAGTTTGGTTATGCCAGATTGTTGTGAAATGGAAATATGTGCATAACTGTAATGTAAGGTATGCGCTGCAGAAAACATCTCTTCGTTGCATTAAACAGTAAGCACACTGTTGGATTTGGCACAAATAAATGAAATTCAAGACAAATTGTTGCTGCTGCCATTTTTAAGTGTTTTTATGTTTTTAAATGCATTTTTTCCCGCTCAGCTTTGGCGGTGGCGACCAGGGTGGCGTCTCTGAGGACTCAATATTCCAGACTGAGGAAACCCAAACCCAACGGGAGTGAGAAGAAGCCCCTCACGATGAGGCAGCGGTGGCTCCTGAGGGCCCTCGGCTTCCTGAAGCCACACATCGTTCATCGGCAAAGCGAGAACCCTGTATGTCTACAAACACAACAAAACGTGATGTGCATAGAGCCCAGTGTTGTTTTTTCCCATTTAAATTTTTCTTGTTTAAATGGGTAAATTTATTTTTAAATTTAATTTAGGTACCCACAAAGCATCACGAAACTTGTACAATTTAACCACAAAGTCACACTTTACAATAAGGTTCCTTTTGTTAACTATATTTAAAGCAATAACTAACAATGAGCAATACATTTGTTACAGTATTTATTCATCTGTTAATGTGCAATTTTTCATTTTAATGTGTTGGTAAATATTGGAATCAACGTAAAGATTAATAAATGCTTTAGAAGTAGTTTTCATTGTTAGTTTAACTAATGTTGTTAACTAATATGAACAAATTGTAAAATGTTACCAACACCAATTTATTAAACGTTTAACAAATTACATTTTTGGGGATTTTTTTATACCTCTGAATTTTTTTTTTTTTATTGTTTACTTTTAAAAAATTTTTTTTTTTTTTATAGTTTTGTAGTAATCAAAGAATACGTAATCAGTTGATTTTCAAAACTTATAAAGTTTAATAATTATTTTTTTTTACAACAATACGGCACTATAAAAAAAAAATTTTCCCCCCAGAAATTTTATTCTTATTTCTCTATTTATGATTTCATGCAAATGCATTATCAAAACTGGTGGCATTCAAATGAAGGCATAAGTCATTAAATGTTTAATCCTTTAAACTGTCAACAAATGAAAATTGAATACGTTTACTGTGAACGAACGGACCGGTGTAGGCTACTGTTAAAACGAAAACGAATTGAGAACAGTAAATAAAGTAGATTCTGCTATTCCGTCTTCGTTTACTCGCATTGTGAAAGTCTTGCGTGAGTCATTAAGACTGATTGTAATTGTTCTTGCTCTTCTTGTAGCTGGGTTCTGATAAAGTGGAGGAAACTGCAGACGAGTCGGATGAAATGGAGACGGACAAAGAAGTGGACAGTTTTGACTCCATCAGCGTGTGTGTCTCCCCGATGCCCGGCACTCCAGACACCGGCATCCCCGAGGAAACCGCCTCGTACTCGCTGTCTCCCCGGAGCACCTCCGGCAAACGCACGCGCTCCTCCGAATCCAACATCGAGCTGCAGAAGCTGGAGGTGTTGAAGCAGATGTCCGCTAAAGTCCTGGAGTACCCGTCTCAGGACGCCGCCGCCGTCTTCTCCAGCCAGGTGGCCATGGAGTACCGTCTGCTGAGAGACCCCAGCATCCAGATGCGCGTCCGCCGGCAGATCATGGCTCTCCTCTACGAGGCACAGGATTCAGAGAAACGTTCCCGGCAGTCCAAGAGACGCGTACAGAGAGAACTCAAAACTGAGGACGACGTTACTTGGATTAACACTAATATATAAGCTGAAAAATAGTGTTGTTCTTGTGTTTTCTACATTGTACTGAACTATTTTCCTAGTGGAAGCTTTGAGATAATCTACATGTAAGATAATAAAACTCTCCAACTCTTCATGTGTATTTTTTATTTTTTTGTAGCTGTGAGATTGAATAATCAAAACTTAGTTTCACTACTAAGACATTAAATGGCATCCAATAGCTTTTTGATTCGAAATCTAGCATCTGTGCAGCAGGTGGCAGCATCATGTAAGTGTACAGTTGAATTGCATTCATTAAAGATGCTGAAATGCACAAACAAATCATTAAATTCATAATGTAACGTTAACTTTAAAAGCAAAATAAAACCTTAGAAATATATACTTTGATTTACTTATTATATATACATTTTATTTTATAACTTGTATTCATATTTTTTTCTTTATATTTTTATGTACCTACAACAAAAAATGTATTCATAATGTAAAAATAATTTTAAGCAAAATAAAACCCTAGAAAGAAATTTTACATCATGATGTAAAATTAAAGTAACTAAAATTAAAAGAGAAAAAAAAAAAATATATATATATATATAATAGTACATTTTATTTTACTTTATGTAAAAACTAAAAATGTAATTAAATACATATTTTAAGTATTTTAATAAATTAATAGAAAACATTTAAATAAATTATGTATGCATATATATATATATATTGGTTAAACCGAAATGTATAACTCATGTCAGGGGTACTTTAAGTAAACACTTAAACTGGCTGGCTGGCAAAAATATTGAATACATATTTAAATAATTGTTGCTGGCAAACATGTTTTGGATGCCTGGTCTAAACTATTATTACAAATAGTGTTTTTCATATGTAGATACATCTCACAAATTAAGATAAATGTAACTTTAAAAAAAAAAGTTAATTTTTAAAAAAAAAATTTTACATCATGTGCAGTTCAAATGCAGTTCATCTGTCTGTTTCAGTGTAACGCAGGAACTCTGTCATGATAACACTAAACCTTGACTTGTTCTTTCTGTTATTATTACTCAGCCCTGTTTGAGCACCTGGAACGAGAGGAAAGGAAACAGACCTCCCTCACATTCTCCATCTGACGATAAATAAACAGTCCTCTATCTCCTCTGTGTTGGTGAAGCTGGTCTCCGTCGCGTCCAGCAGGGCTTTGATTTGTTCTGAACAGTCTTTGTATCCGCAGCCAGTTTCCTGCTGGATTATCAGAGAACAGAACGGCTTCATATAACCCACCAAAAGAGCTTTTTATAAATGTTACTATCCTACTCTATATCATTTTATTTTTATATATCTATTTTATTTCGGGTGATATTTGTGTGGACAGTTGACGGTTTCATTCACAGCAAATTATATTTCAAAGTCCATTTGTGTGGGGCATGTTGTCACACTGGAAAATGGAAAAGGTAACAAACCTTATGTTTACTGAGATTATTTTCTGTGTGACAGCCAATGTGATCATTAACTAAAACTATTAAAAATCATTTTTGTTATAGACATTCAATAAATCGTAAATAAAATTAATAGTAGATGAAAATTATAAATTAGACGTATAATTAGCCTCTACACCGAACAATAAAAGAGATTTAAATTTAAGTACTAAAATTATTACAACTAAAACTGAACTATAAATATATATTATTATATAAAATATATATTTAAAAAAAAGGGTAAAAAATACAAAATGACTAAAACTTCAACGTTGATAATTTTCATTTGTTTGTCTTTTTAAGTGCACTTCATTATTCTTATTCTTATTCTTAAGCTTTATTTTAATTTGAGTAATTTTAGTGCTTCAATTAGTTACTGAGGGAGCATTTTCTAATTTTCGTTTAAGTACTAAATCAGAACTGAAATAAAAATAAACCTAAGTAAAAATGAAGAAAAACTAATTCAAAAGCACATCGCAAAATTACTAAAATAAATATGAAAACAGAAAATATAAAAATAAAAGCTAATTCAAAATATTAATAAATCTAAAACTATATATGCTATAATAATATAATATAATACTAAAGTGACAACTAGCCCCGGTGAAACGCAGCATTGATTTCTGGAAGAGTCTTCTGCTAGTGATGCTCTTTGAGAGTCCAGTTTAACATCACAGTGATTTGTGCGTCAGTGACAGGAAGTGGATGTTCTGAGAGGAAGTGCTCTCTCTCTCTCTCTCTCTCTCTCTCTCTCTCTCTCATGATGATGGGGGATGATGGGAAGGCGGGGTGCTTTGACCTAAATTCACACTCTTTCAGTGCTGTGAGCGCTGTGTTTTATTACCGTCGCAGGGAAAGATGCCACTTCCTGTTTTCTCCTAATGGTTCATTCTGTTTTCTCTCACATCTGCTCATTACGGAGCATTATAGAGCCTTCAACAACACACGCTTTCATAAAGCCGGTCATTTACTCTGCTTTTCACCTCTGATTGGAATATTTTTCTCTTTCATCTCAGAACTCTTCTGCCCCTCATCCACTGTCTTTATGTCTCTCACCATTATGACGATTACTGGAAATAAACTGTTATGATTGACAGTTATCTGATCAATGTAAGTCACTGCGAGATTTTAAAATTTTATATATACTGTATATATTTACACATTTCTTTCTTTATTTTTATTTATAAATAGCACACCTGCAGCTGAGATTGTTTATAAATAAAATTACTATAAATCAGATAAACAAACAAAACAAAATATCAAAATAAATAAATAACACACCTGCAGCTGAGGTTGTTTATAAATAACATGAATGCAAATAGATTAAATAAATAAATAAATAAATAGCACACCTACAGCTGAGATTTGTTTATAAATAAAATTACTATAAATCAGATAAACAAACAAAACAAAACAAATAAATAAATAACACACCTGCAGCTGAGGTTGTTTATAAATAAAATGAATACAAATAGATTAAATAAATAAATAAATAGCACACCTACAGCTGAGATTTGTTTATAAATAAAATGAATTCAAATAAATTAGACAACAATAAATCAATCAATAAATAAATAGCACACGTTTAGCTGAGATTATATCTATTTTTTTTTTATAAATATAGCTTAAGCTGTAGGCGTGCTATCTATTTTATATAATTTATATTTATTTATAAATATAATTTCAGCTGTAGGATGTGCTATTTGACTTGACTATTTCATTTATTTACTTATAAATGTAATCTGAACTGTAGGTGTGTATAAAATATAAATATATGCTGTATATCATGTGGATTTATGTATTTATTTCCACATATAATGGCCCCTGGATACATCCACACACAAATGTTGTTTTGTGAAGGTTTCGCCGATAGTGACAGTAAGTGAACGGCTCCTCTCAAAAACCAATTCTTTTCTAATTCTCAGCCAGTCCTTTTTTCAACAGAAGGTTGAAAAAAAGGACATTTGCGCGAGTGACTCAGCGGCTGGCGGGTCATTAAGACCCATCAAACATCCTCCTCCAGCAGATCCAGGCCTGCAGGCGTGACCCGCGGCAGATACAGGGCCTCCTGGGAGCAGCAACACCCCTCTTCTGACGGAGCCGTCAATGAAAGCTAATCCAGCATAAGCCTCGGGAAGCCAAACCTCAGCCGTGAGAGCCGCTGATGTCAACATCTTCATCAGCCTGCTTCACTTGCACTTGTGATACGGCTGCTTTAAGCTACCGTAGTAAAACTGTGCTATTATGGTAGTGGCCACTGTCAACAAAACCAGAAACGAACGAAAACACAGAAAGCTGCTTCTTATCTGAGTTTGATTTTATTGTAGTAAAGCTACAGTAATCTAGTAGGAACTATAGTTACCAATGTGCAGTGAAAGGGATTTTAGCATTCTCTTCTGTTTCCAGAAGAAAACAATCAACTCGACTTGAAAAGCAATGCTTTCTAGTGTCTACAACCACAAAAATTACCATAAATATGTCAATGTGAACATGCATCATGGTAATACCATGTTTTTGCATGTTACAATGGTAATACCATGTTTTTGGACGTTACTACAGTGCATGTGCACTAAAAAAATCCATAGTATTACCATAGTAACATGTCCAAAAGCATGGTATTAATATGATGCATGTATGTATATAAAAAAGTGGTATTGTCATAGCACATGCCCAAAAACATATTACTATGATGCATGTGCAAAAAACATAGTATTACCATGGTGATATGTATTACTATGATGCATGTGCAAAAAACATGGTATTACCATGGTGACATGTAGTATTATGATGCATATATAAAAACCATGGTTTATTACCATGTTTTTGAACATGTTCTTTGATATGTTGCTTTAGGCAGGCATCATATAATACCATGCTTTTGGACGTTACCATGGTAATACCATATTTTTGCATGTGTTACCATGATAATACTATGTTTTTGGACATGCACTATGACAATACCATGTTTTTTTTTATAAATGCATCATAGTAATCCCATGTTTTTGGACATGTTACCATGGTAATACACATGCACATGCATGCACTATGGACCTGCACTATGATAATGCCATGTTTTTGTTTTTAAACATGCATCATAGTAATACCATGTCTTTACGTGTTTTACCATGATAATACCATGTTTTTGGACATGCACTATGACAATACCATGTTTTTTTTATAAATGCATCATAGTAATCCCATGTTTTTGGACATGTTACCATGGTAATACACATGCACATGCATGCACTATGGACCTGCACTATGATAATGCCATGTTTTTGTTTTTAAACATGCATCATAGTAATACCATGTCTTTACGTGTTTTACCATGATAATACCATGTTTTTGGACATGCACTATGACAATACCATGTTTTTTTTATAAATGCATCATAGTAATCCCATGTTTTTGGACATGTTACCATGGTAATACACATGCACATGCATGCACTATGGACCTGCACTATGATAATGCCATGTTTTTGTTTTTAAACATGCATCATAGTAATACCATGTTTTTACATGTTTTTGGACGTTGTGTGTGTTTTGCACATGCATCATTGTGATAACAGTGTTTTTGGACATGTTACCATGGTATGATTTTGGACATAAGCTATGACATACAATGTTTTTTTTTTTTTGCATATGCATCATGCCTTAACACCATGTTTTTTTATATGCATGGTAATACCATGTTTTTGTACATGCACTATGATAATACCATATGGGTTTTGGACAGATACGCTTTTTCAAATGTTTAATGGATCTTGAATCAGGGTAATACTATGGTATATCCCAAAATGCCATGTTGTTATCATCACTGTACCACAGCACACCTACAATATTTATTGTAAGGGAAATGCAATGAATAATAATTTATTATACATTAGGATGTTGCAGTTTGGATGCTTTAGGCGGAGAGAGCGCGCGCGAAAGAGAGACTGTGTGTGTCTTGTGTGTGTGTGTGTGTGTGAGAGAGAGAGAGACTGTGTGTGTGTGTGTGTGTGTGAGAGAGAGAGAGAGAGAGAAAGAGAGAGAGAATCACAGCAGCTCTACGGCCACAGACAAGCGTCACACCGACACATCCGTCGCGCTTTACAGTGAAACGCTAAAACGCGCGACACAGGCCTGCGTCCGCCACCGTAAACCGACACATAGCGGATTGTTCGCGTCTCATATGAGGCGCACGAGCAGCCAAACCCTTCCAGAGGAAACCGTCGAGTGCTTAATGACAGCGATCGAGCGACTGACCGGGAAGAAAACGAGGAAAATCCAGGAATAACGCACGACTCCGGAACGACATTATATTCATTCCGAGGTAACGTGTGATCGCCTTTCATTAATGTGCGCGTGTGATTGTCAATGTTCAGTTACTGATGGGGTTTAGAGATCGTTTTATGCATTGGCACAGGACTGCATTGCTTTCATCCCTATATAATGTTATATAGTGCTCTAATAGTACAGTATATAATGTCTATCCAATAACAGGGTGTCGTTGGATAGAGAAACAGACATGACACCCCACAGTAAACCCGGCGGCTGCACAGGTGCTCGGGCATCTCTCGTGGATTTAAAGGGATTCGCAAACCACAGATCGTATTGAACCAGTTAAGGACATTATATATTCTTATACTTAAACAATTGGACCGCATAGTAGGCTAAAAATAACGTGGATAAATGTTGCTTTTAAAGGTTTACGCGTCCCTGATTGATGCGTTGTTGAAATAACAGAAATGATGTTGGTCTTAAAGGGGCAGATCACCTAAAAATGCAAATTCAGTCCATATTTACTCACCCTCATGATGTTAAAACCCCGTGAACGTACTGTATTATTTAATGACGCAAAAGCAGAAATTTAGCCGAATATAATTGGCGATCTGTTCCATACAATGCAAGTGGATGGGGACTGAAGCTGACAAGGGTAAAAAGGATATATATAATAAATAATATCCTTTCTTTCTTTCGCCTTTCACCATAGGTTTGTGTGAGGAACTGCCATAATTCTCAAATATTCTGTAAATGAGATTTTTAATTTTGGGTGTACTGTTCCTTTAATGTGTGTGCCTTGGGGATTGTGGGGTCAGATATGTTTCCAAATAGCTGATGGGTAACACAAGAGCTCCCCAGTGAGGGATATTGGCATAATTAGTTGTGGTGATGGTACAAGCTCTTGATCTGGCAGTTTAAAACCGTTTTGACATTTTGTTCAGCAGCGTCGAGGACATAGGCTACAGAAATGCTTTAGACTTTAAACACTTTAAAAATGGTGTTAAGATGCATTGGACATGATTGCGGAGAATTAAATCTCATTGTGTTTTTCTCAATATGAGAGTGACAAAGAGCATCTTACGAACACGTTTAGTAGTTCTAATAAAAGTGCAATGTACATCAAATCAATAACAGCACTGTGAAGCTTCCTGAACAGCATAAAAATGCTGAAACACCAATGCAAAGACACGATTATGATGTTACAGGCTCTAGTAATGCTGCACATGGGAGTGGAACAGCATTCTTGATGAGGCTGTGACATCATAATGGGGCTGGATGGTGTCCGTGGTAACTGTAGAATTGTTTATGTCCTTGGTAACCGTTCCGTCAATTGAGTTAATCAATGCTGCCTCACGGACTCACATGTGCACTTCTAAAAGCATTAGGTCACGTTTGCAGGCTTTGGGGGTCAAACTGAGGCTGGGTTTTCTTGACCTTTGCGCACACACGTTCACACGTTCAGGACGACCAACCATCGTCAGTTCATTAAACTGAAGAGCAGTCGTTAGTGCATCAGTATTCACGCATTAGCACCTGTCAACACCCACTTCACTAGTCAACCAATTAGCGTGCAATAATATAACAAAAAGTGTACATCATAAAGACAATATAAGCATGTTACGGGGCTCTATTTTTATTGCCTTTTTCCCCTCACATATTTTAGTAATCATCCTAAATTAGATATCTTTCGAAAGCTTTAACATTCAAAATTCATCTGTGAAAAAAACTGTTTTGAAATCGGACATTGACCCTGTTGCATTTTGTAACTTGTAACACCTTTTGTCTGCAAAAATGTAATAAAAGAAACGTGGGTCAAATCGGAAACGATACTTTAAAACCTTTTAGCAGGCTCCTCCCCCTAGTGGGCGGTGTCAAGTGTCATATTACAAAATACTACAATATTGTATCGAAACCTTTTCTAATCCTATCATCACATATCATTGGTCTGAGTCTCAAGGTTCCATATTTGGTGACTTTTATGATAGAAGTAATATCATGACAGAAATCTATACATTTGTGACAGGAATTGCATTAAAAAAATTCAGTGGAGTTTGGGTGTCACCTAGTGGCTATTTTTGGTATAGCGCCTAAACAACATCTTACAGGTACCTCAATTTTTTGTGATATCAACTTCAAATTTGGAACATAACTTTAGACATATAGCTTTGATTTGATAACAATTTTAGCAATTTTTTTAGTATGGCATATTTTCTTTACAGTAAACGTAAACTTCTGTATTCTTTTTTACACTTTCATATTTTGCAATTTTTTTCAGCAATAATCTGCTGATTGTTTTCTTTAAACATATTGCAATGAAGTTAATAAGATCTTCTGAGAGGTTGCCAGGATTTTTGGTTGTGTGCAATAATATGATATATTGTACATCATAAAGACATTATTTGTTAATATTTTTTTATAATTTTCAAACTACTAGGAGAATGTTTTTCAACATATTTAAATATGCATGCAGAATATTCACAATAATTTTACTGGCAACATAAAATTAAGTGAAATTTAGTAATTTTTGTATTGTCAAAAGAGCAATTTTTCAAGCTGTACTTTCTTTGTGTTTCTTTTTGTAAAACCATAGCGAACACTTCTAGAAAATGGTTTCTAGGTTCAGAAAATCGGTGTAATTCCCGAGTAGTTGCCTAATCTTATTTTAGGCCTTAAGCCACAGGCCAGTTAACTCAGGAATGTCCTGCATTGACGGTGTCAGACTCGCTGTCCCCTCGTCTTTTGGGTTGTGCTTTTAAAATGCTGGCGGAGGTGGAGTGTCACGTGTGTGTGTGAAAGAATGTTGTTGCATTTGGGGGGTGAACGACCGCAGATGATGCACAGAGTCACGACCCAAACGTTTAGACGAACAAGCGTCTATTTAACATCGCATGTCATGCAAAAACGGGCAATTTAACAACCTCTTCATATTCTCATTTTTGTTGTTAGATTGTGCTTGGGATTGAATTGAATTGTAGTGTTTATGTTGAGCTGGCTAGTTTGTGGTATTGTATCTAGGTGTTGTTCACTCTTGACTGTTTTAAGAGGGGAGGTTCAAATGTGCCATCCCTTCCAGGAGCACCTGTCATGTGCTGCTGGACTCAGATCTGTATTCAGCATCACACTGACCAGATTCATAAAGGCACGCGTGCACATCTCAGAGTAACAGGAACAGTGGTTGCTAGGGTGTTGCTATGTGCTTTAGGTGTTCCGAACATATTTCTATGCAGTTAGGTTCTCTAGCTGGTTGCTAGGGTATTCTGAGGGGTTGCTAGGGCATTACAGTTGCTAAGGTCTTTTGGGTGGTTGCCAGGGTGTGTGGGTGGTGACTAGAGCATTGCTATGTGGTTACTAAGGTGTTCAGAGTGTTTTAAGCATGTTGCTATGAAGTTACTAAGATATATCAGGTGGTTGCTAGGGCGTTATGCAGTTGCTGAGGTCTTTTGGGTGGTCGCTAGGTCATTGCTATGCAGTTGCAAGGGTGTTCAGAGTGTTTTAATCTCTATGCAGTTACTACTAAGGTTCGTTGCTAGGGTGTTCTTGGTGGTTGCTAGGGCATTGCAGTTTCTAAGGTCTTCTGGGTGGTTGCCAGGGTGTTTGGGTAGTGACTAGAGCATTGCTATTGGTTGCTAAGGACTTGAAGCAAGTTTCACTGAAGTTACAATGATTATTGGATGGTTGCTAGGACATTGCTATGCAGTTGCTAAGGTGTTCATAGTAACTTCATTGAAACATGCTTATGACACTGTGAACACCTTAGCAATTGCATAGCAATGCCCTCATAACCAACCAAACATACTGGCAACCACCCAATAATCTTAGTAACTTCATAGAAACATGCTTAAAAAACTAATTATCGGGTAGTTGCCAGGGTGTTCAAGTGGTGACAAGGGCATTTTCTATGCAGTTGCTAAAGTGTTCATAGTTTTAAGCAGGTTGCTGTTTTCTGGGTGGTTGCCAGGGTGTTCAGGGTGGTTGCTAGGGCATTGCTATTCTGTTGCTGAGGTGTTCTGGGTGGTTGCCAGGGTGTTCACGTGGTGACTAGGGCATTGCTATGCTGTTGCTAAGGTGTTCTGGGTGGTTGCCAGGGTGTTCACGTGGTGACTAGGGCATTGCTATGCTGTTGCTAAGGTGTTCTGGGTGGTTGCCAGGGTGTTCACGTGGTGACTAGGGCATTGCTATGCTGTTGCTAAGGTGTTCTGGGTGGTTGCCAGGGTGTTAACGTGGTGACTAGGGCATTGCTATGCTGTTGCTAAGGTGTTCAGAGTGTTTAAGCATGGTTCTATCTTCTGGATGGTTGTCAAGGTATTCAGGGCTGCTGCTATGCAGTCGAATGTTGCTAAGATGTTACTAAGGTTCTCTGGGTGTTTAATGCGGTGCTCTGAGTGGTTGCTAGGGCATTGCTATACAGTGTTGCTATGGTGTTCAGAGTGTTTTAAGCATGTTGCTGTGAAGTTACTAATATCTGAGAAGTTGCTAGGTCATTGCTATGCAGTTGCTAAGGTCTTCTGGATGGTTTCTAAGGTCTTCCTACAGCGGGTGTTTTTTATACACTGTCAAACTAATTTTATGCATCTGTCAAACATAGATCTCTCTAGTATGTAGTTGACTTTACTCTGAGATCCAGTACATAACTTCCCAGGACATTTTTCATCTGGCGTCACCCAACACCTCGTTCCAGCAGGTGATGCAGTACAGAAGTGTTTGATTGCACTGTACACATTAGATTAGAATATTCTGTCATGTCCGTTTCATGTTTTCTGTCGAGTAGGTGCTCATGAGATTGTCTCATTGTTTCCTGTATAGACTCTGCAATTGGCCCCTGACCCTGTTGTCATAACAGCAGGCTTAAGTTACCGTGCATGAGAGCCATTTAGCTGTTAATGATAACGAATGTATAGGACGAGCTGCTATCTGCTGTCTGCCCTACACGGATCACGTTACCTCATATTTAATTAAAACGCCCCACCAATGGAGCCTATTTATAGCATCTGCCACCACAGTCCACTGGTGGGGCGTCCCAGAGCTGTAAACCACTGATCTCAGACCAGTTTGAGGTTTTTATGTGTGCTGAAGTAAGATCAGTAATTTGTAAAATGTAATTATACCTTTAAATGCCTAATAAAATGTCTTTATTACATTGTAGGAGGGGCGAGTCATATATAGTGAGTGTCAACTAAGCAAAATCAAAGAACACCCTAGCAACTACCCAGAAGACCTTAGCAACTGTGTAGCAAAGCCATATTGCACAGAACACGCTAGTACCCATTAAATAACATAGCAACATGTTCTGAGTGGCTGCATAGCTACGCACTTGCAGCAACCCAGAAAACGCTAGCAACCAGCTACAATGGCACCAAAAAAACACCCAAAACACCCTTGCTGTCACATAGCAACATAGCAGAAACACTCTGAACATCTTAGTATCCACATAGTAAAGCCTTAGAAAACAACCCAGATGATGTTCCCAACCACTTAGCAACCAGATAGCAATGCCCTTAGCAACCACTATACAACAGCCTAGCAATCACATAGCAACATGCTGAGAACCACTCAGTACACCCTAGCAACCACATAGCAACACCCTAAAACACTTTTAACACTAAACAAAGCTGCAGCCACCCAGAAAACCCTAGCAACCCCCCAAAACATATTTGTAGTCACATAGCAACATGGTAAAAACATCTGAGTATCCACATCGGAAAGTCTTAGAAGACCTTAGCAACCACTCAGCAGCACCCTAAAATACTCCAAACACTTTAACAACTGCATAACAAGTCTGCAGTCTCCCAGAAAACCCTAGCAACACCCCTGGCAACCACCCCGTAACATCGTTGCAGCCACAGAGAAACGGTAAAAAAAAACACTCTGACCATCTTAGTAACCACAGCCCTAGTAACCATGTCAGTCAGTAACTGCGTTTCCATTGCCCTTCAAATTGTGCAAATTGAAATTGCAAATTAAAAATACGCCCAATGGAAGCACGCCAATTGTGCAAAAAACTCCCATATAGCGCAACATTTTTTTACGCTTGCATGAGGTGGTTTTTCAGACGATTTGAAAAAGGAATATTTCGCAAAACAGCAATGGAAACAGTTTTTACGCAAAAGTCACATGATCATTCTTTAATGTACTATAACATATAATAAACGCCTCATACATGGCCGCTCTCAAGTATAAGGGGCTTTCTTTGCCATTAATGCTTGGATAACCCCTTATTTGCACTGTACACGTCTGCGGTGCATTTCGGCTCCGAAGCGGCCACTCTAGTCAGTGCTTGGGTTTATAGTAGCTGCGTCACGGCACGTTTCAGAAGCATCTCTCTGCATTGTTTTGCAAAAGATACACTCATACTCCTCCTTCAATTAAAAAATAATGGCTAGTGTGGTGGCTGCTATATACATAAACTTACCAACATCCGTCTCCATGACTTATCGCGAGAGGAAAAAAATAAGTTTTAGTTGCATAACATCAGTTAATGGAAACGCAGTTATTTCGCAATAGTTTTAGCAACATTTATAAAATATCGCTAAAGTTTTGCGCAAATCTGTAATGGAAACGTGGCTACTGATGCCCTCTGTTGGTAGGGAATAGTAAGAAGTTATATAGATCAGTGGTCAGAACACCTTAGCAACGACCTGGCAACCACCCAGAAGAGCATAGCAACTGCATAGCAACGCTCTGCCACCCACAACACCCTAATAGTTGTAGTGTTTTTAGTGGTGATTCTAGAGTTTATTGGTCTTCAGTAATAGTGAACCTGAGACGTCTTTATGCTGTTGCCATAATCTTTTATCTGTATGTGTGATGTTTGAAGCATCATCTGTACGACTGTTGGCCTGTGTGCATGTTTGTACCCCCCACCCAGTCTGTGTAATCTTTCTCTCGCATCTGGCTGTCTCAGGCTGTGCTGGGCCGTCCCGTGCGGACGCACAAATGCACCATACATGGCCTGATAAGATCCACGCGGACAGCTGTGCTCTGGGCCCAGCGCTGACCTTGAAGCGGGCAGAACCAGCAGGTGTTATGGGTCCAGTTATCACCCGAGAACCATTACAGTGCTGAGCTGGAGACGGACTGAATGTTTGCAGTCAATAAAACGTCCTGCAGTGTCTGCTTCTAGATTCAATAAGACTGCTTGCGTCCTGTTTGTTCTAAAACCTAGTGAGCTGCACTGCTGCCTACATAGGTGTTATATAGGTTGCTATAAAGCTCATTCTGATTCTAAGCTAACAATTATCCAATCAACAAAGCACAAAGTTGACACAAAGTTGTTTAAAAATGAATGGCGGACAAGAATAATAAATGGCTAATCTTTAATTTCACTGAATTTATGAGTTCAACAATATATTTAAAATAAAATATATATTTGTTTCAATATTTATATTTTTTAATTCTATTCATTATGGATTTTTATAGACATTTCTATATTTATGTAAATTTGGATTTAATTCCATTTACAAACTGATAAATGTTAAATCTGAGATAGATCATCTAAAATTATATCTAAATATTTATAAATAACTATACACACTATATATACATATACAGTGGGTACGGAAAGTATTCAGACCCCCTTAAAACTTTAGATTCAATATTTATCAGTTTGTTTCTTATAGACTAAGTAATTTCTAAATGCAATAGTTCTAAAATCTACAGACAGACTTATCCAGGATTTTAAATAATTTTGATAATTTAATTTAAATATATAATACATTACACACATGTGTGTGTGTATATGTATGTATATATATATATATATAAAATATAAAACCTTTTTTTCACTAGGGCCACTCACAAGAAAAAAAAGTATTTTTACTTCCGCGTGGCCTATTAAAGTAGTAAAACATTGAATGTGTTTCACTTGTACATAATGTCAGTACAGGGGGAAAAAGCTTTGTTGCTGTAATGCGTGCTCAGAATAGCTGACCTGGGGTCAGGTCCTTGTGTAAACACCATTTAATTAAATTCTGTGTTTGTGTGTGCTTTAAAGCATTACAGTTTCCATGTTGCCTAGCTATTTTCTGTCTCCCGCTGTACCAGATATCTGTTTTGTACCCCGTTTGCACCTTGAACTGGTGCAGATTTTAAAAAGCATTTAAATTCAGGCCCATCCATGACTCTGAATCATACAGCTGTCAGGAGATTTTTACACCGCTTCTATTGGCTTTAAATGAGAGGAGATTTTGTACAGAGATGACTGTCAGTGGGCATTAAGAGAGCGCACTACAGACACACACTGGTCTTTTAGACTGTCTTCTGTCTCTGTGTGTGTGTGTGTGTTTGAGGGTGTTGGATGTACCACATGTGCTGTAGGTCTGCAATATAAGAGGCACCCAGAGGCAATTCTGCCTGCGTTCCTCTTCTTCCCAGGCTGATTTCAGCCTCCCTGAGCACTTCCCAATCCATAAATCCCTTAGAAGTCTCCGTCCTCAGGCATGAGACGTACATGGATGCTATTTTATTATGGGAAGACACCACTGGAGATTCGACAAAGACCCTTTATGGATCTTTGTATCCACCAAAGAAAGAGTTTGGCTTTCAAAGTGTTGATGTGATTGCTTAGGCACCATTGCTCAGGTTATAATAGAATGAGAGTGTTGCCTACTTTTTCAGTGGCATTGGTTCAGGAAGGATTTTCCCTTAAGGATTTAAAAAAAAAGCATTGATTTAAGAGTTGTAATGTAAACCTTGAACCAAACCGCACTGAAAAAAATGTGTAAGGTGTCACTCAGAAATTGCTAGTACACATAATTACAATGAAACAAGTAACACCAGTGTTGCCAAGTTTCCACCGAATTGGGCTACTTTTTCACTGTTGCTGCAGGTTAAAGTGATTCCCGCCTCCCCCCCCGAATGATTTCGATGGAAGGGACCCCAGATGGAGGGGAAAACCACAAAAATAACGTGATTGGGCTAGTTTTGAATAGCAATTGTGTTGGTTTTGTTTCGTAGATCTGGCAACCCTGAGTAACACATTAACACTGACTTAAATGCAAAATTAAGTAAAGTAATATAGTAATTTCTGTAATCTAGGGATGTAACGGTATGAAAATTTCATATCACGATTATAGTGACCAAAGTTATCACGGTTATCAATATTATCACGGTTTTGTTAAAATTAGATGAAAATGTTGAAAATAAGTTTTATATTTGAAAATCAACAAATACAATTAGCAGCCATATGCACTTTTTTTTTTAGGGAAACGCATCAAATTTGCTTTATCATTTGAGGAATTTAGTATTAATACTACTATAATTTTGCTGTAGTGATC
>NW_015640049.1:53725-56219 GCF_001515625.1 Sinocyclocheilus rhinocerous
TTATCACGGTTATCAATATTATCACGGTTTTGTTAAAATTAGATGAAAATGTTGAAAATAAGTTTTATATTTGAAAATCAACAAATACAATTAGCAGCCATATGCACTTTTTTTTTTAGCATAAACATTAAATTAACATTAACATGAAGCCCTAATAATAATAATAGCATTTTATCGTGATTTATCGTGAAACCGGTAATCGTTCCATCCCTACTGTAATCTAAAATTATATACTAATTCACAAAAAAACAGTGCAACCAGCTGCGAGGTGAATCACAACATTACAAAATTAGATTTAAAGCAAATACATATTTGAAAATAGGACAAAAAGACAAAGATATTTAACTGATTTAATGAGGGTAAGAACTGCAATCCCATAAAGCATTGTAAATGACAATTAAATTAAAAACAAAGATAAATATAAAACTAATTTCAAGATGTTAATATATTTACATTTATTGCAAAATGTGCTCATTATGCATACAAATATTTAAGTATTTTGAGAACATAGGAAGACTTAATTTCCTTGATGTGATTCTCTGATTGGTGGAGATTTTATTTGAATTATGGGTAATGTAGTTTTTCACCAGGAATTCCTCTTAAGTTAAAATAATGTGGGCTGATTGCTTCAACATAAGCATATACCATAAATGAACAACCTCGCAGCTCACAGTAGGTCTTTAAAGGTTTATCAGTTGTTAAAAATCAATTTCACTACGGAGAAAATTTATAGGATTTTAACTTGCACAAGCCAACTGTTGCACTGTATTGCTCATAGTTGGGGTTAGGGATTGAAATAAACCACTAACCATTATTACATTTGAGCTAAACTTCTATGATTTTTGTCTGTTGGACGATAAAATTTTTTAAGACTGTGTCTTAAGAACTAGTTTGACTAACTAGGTGCTAATCATTCGTTTCTGATTCAAATGAGACCAATCTACATTTTTATGTAACTGACTTCAAAAAGTTATGACTGTTGTGATTGAAAAAATTAGATGACTGAATTTTAAGTCCAAGTTCGATCAGAACACTTGGGGGACACATAAAAATGCAAATCAATTAATTCAATGCAAGTCATATAAAATGCAAATCAATTTGATCAATCATATTTTATCTTTTTGGTGGATAACCAAACTGAAGTAAAAAAACTCTAGTCTACAACAAAAATCCATTGTGAAAACAATCACTGCACTGATAGTACCGGAGATTCATTTTGTGATGTTGCCAAGAGACTTGTTAAGCTAGTGGAAACCTAACTCTGCTAATATCATTACCAGATCGGCTACACTGAGAAAAGACAACCGGGTTGTATGCGAGATCAGGGTGGTGGTGGATTGGGGATCATTTCTGGGCTCTATCTCCGTGGTGGGGGGCAAAACGGCAGCTTCAGCACGCAACACAGGAGATGGATTTATTAGCCCTGTGGTTGGCATGACAACAGTGCCTGCGGATGGAATAGAAGGTTGTTGCTAAATTGTTCCATCTGTTCCATTTTCCAGTTGTAGAATGGAGTTTGCCCTGCACGGGATTTGTGCTCTATAGACGAACGTAGATGTAGACAATTCCTGGATAGATTCTTCTAGATGAAGCCATGTTATCATATCAAGCCAGCAAGTAACTCGCACTCTAGTATCGGATGGCAGGGACCAATGGCTATGAATGATCTTATGTGCAATCAAACATAAAATCTACAGTTTATCACTAAAGTTGACAAAAATTATATTTTGTCAGCAGCGAACCAAAGCACCAATTATTGGCATTTGTCTTATACCGTGTCCCATTTTAATCAAGGGTGGCATCTACAATGGATATTAAAATATTTTATTTAATATTTAAATATTATAAATGAATTTTACTTGTTTAACCACAACCTGATTTTGAGTCAGTCAGCAAGTCTATATATAAAAAAATTATATATATTTATTGTTGTATCATAACCAGGTTGTTTCAATTCTCTGATTGGTGGAGATTTCGATGGAGAATCTGTAGTTTTTCCACCAGGAATTCTGCTGTTGAGCCCTATTTTAAAAATAAGCTAAAATAATGTGGGCTGATGTCATGTAAATGCATGTACCAGTCATCAACAACCTTGTAGCTCTGCCTTTAAAGGTTTATACGTTCAAAATCAATTCCCATAAGGAGAACATTTTTGGGATTTTGGGAGGATTTTTGTTGCTGAAGTCTAACCCAAGCGGCAACCTCCCGCTCTCTCTCGTGAAGCCAACAAGGAAGTGACTTAAACTGTAATTCATCAACTGGCCGCTAGAGGCTGGCTGCAAAAGGGAGTCAATCCCATAGACTCCCCATGTTAAAATGGCCAACTTTACAGCAGAAAAAAACATACATACAGCCTGGTTCAAAAAATTATTTTGGTCTATATAGCTAATTTTGCCCTTCATGACAACTGTGAGGGGGGGTGAATTTTTTTATAACTCACCCGTTTAAATTATATTAAGACTTAAAGTTCTGCATAATTAAGGGCGTGGCCACT
>NW_015640049.1:56917-57714 GCF_001515625.1 Sinocyclocheilus rhinocerous
TGCTGTCACCACCGTCGAGCTAGGTGGGTGTGGCTTCAGCAACCTGCTCCCGCCTCTTTGCCCATTTTCGATTATCCGGGAGTGACGCGCGGTGACGCGCTGCCAAGATGGCGATGGCCGGCTCCGACAACTTTTGAGCTTCAAAAACGCTCTTCGGAAAGCTACGGGTGACGTCACGGACACTACGTCCATGTTTTTATACAGTCTATGGTCTAACCTCAAGCTTGTAGCAGATTAATCCGTGTTAGTGAACATTTGATGTTTCCCATCTAGACAGTGTTAGTCATCAACATTCCAGATCATTCCAGCATCAAAGCTCAAAATTCACTTCATTTTATCTGTATGAAACACTTCCAGTAAACACTATCATTGCAATTGGAATTTTCACATCTGTCTGTCATTTTTGCTATTTTCATTTGCCAGCCATGTGCTTTTGTAATGACAGATAAAGTTAGTCATATTCTAAAATATTCTTCTTAGGTGTGATCCAATTAGATATTCATGTGTAGACTTAAAGGGGTCATATGATGCTTTTTTAAAGATCATTATTTGGTGTATTTGGTGTAACAGAATATGTTGACATGCTTTAATGTTCAAAAAACACATTATTTTTCAAATACTGTACATTATTGTAGGTCCTCTATGCCCCGCCTCTCTCAAGGGCTTAGTTTTCTACAAAGTCCCTCCTTCCGACAAGCGCAGTCTGATTGGCCAGCTGACCCAGTGCATTGTGATTGGCCGAACACCGCAAGCACGAGTCGGAAATGTAACGCCCCTTACCATAAACGCGAGCTTCA
>NW_015640049.1:57872-88144 GCF_001515625.1 Sinocyclocheilus rhinocerous
TCTTAACTTTTATAAAGAATATCTCTTTGGTTTTGAGACTTTAGTCTTTGCAACTTCAGGGATCTTATCTATGCACAATCAGCTTGTAACACTCCAAAGAGAAAGGAAAACTTGAAATCGCATCATATGACCCCTTTAATATGCTTTATCCAAAATCATTTTTATTTTGAGGTGAAGTTTGACCCAGACATTTCTTGATGGTTTTCACCTTTTATAGCATCACAACAACATAAATTAGCTCCAATTAGTGGGCAAACTGAATCACATGAGAGCATTTTTTTCTGTTTTGTTGTTGCATAACCTTTGAGATGCGGCAGATGGTGTGTTTGGTGGTTCTTTTATCTGTAACGTTTTTAGCTCTGATTTAGTGTCAAGATCTAACCGATCTCACCTGCTGCTGTGAATGCACACGCTCGTGCTTCTGTAATGCTGTTTGCATTAACTGTCTCATACTGCAGGAATCCGTCAGCCCACAGAAAGCCCATCTGGAATGCAGTATCTCAGAAACAAATCATACAGAGGGTTTGGCGACCCACCTTGTTGGCTTTCCAATGCTAGATTGTAATTTATCGACTTTTATCCCCGCTTAGGATTTATTTCCAAGTTTTTGGCTGTTCGTCTCACAGATTGTAATTGGGTAGCATTTGAAGCATGTGTTTGTCTTCCAAAGACTTCAACAAACGCACCATTTCGAGCCAAGTTACGTCACTCAGCGTCTTTGGCATAGAGAATGCGGAGGCTAAGACTAATTTTAAATTAAAGACATGTTTGTGCAAAGACTGATGGGGGGAAAATGCACCTCACACATGTGATGTTACCCGATGCAGGGCTGCAGCAAGGAACACTAAAGGTGATAAAGCACTACATTTTTAGGTGAGTTAATTTTGCATGTAAATGTTCAGAGGTCCACTTAGACACTGTGGATTAACAGTCAGTTTATTTAACCTTTTGGAATGTCAGAACATTTAGAAAATTCACAAAATGTGCACAAAACATGCTTCACAACATAATTTGAGACAAAAAAGTACTGCAATGCAGTTTAGAAGTCACGTGTGACTATTTAGAGTGGTCTGATCTTGGATCGGTTTTTCTAAACCGCAGCACTCATCGATTTTGGGTTGATTTAGGATCGGTGAGAAACACTGAGTAATCACAGAGGAGCAGATGTGTCGAGGTCGTCTGCTTCCTTATCTGACTTTTTCCACTGTCCTTCCATCAGTTTGGCAATGGAAATTCAGTGCTTTAGAAGTGGTTCTGAAATTCACCCTGGGACACAATTGGTCCTAAATCAGTTGGCAGCTTTCTTTTGTTTTGCAGCTTGCCTGAAAAAACGCAGATAAGGCAGTTCTCGCTGTGCTAGCATGAGCCTGCCCCCAACCTTCATCAGCACTGCATTTATTTTTTTGTATGATTTACTGACGGAGGAAACTTATACATTTCTGCTGTTATACTCTTGGAAATGCTGCAGATAAAATCGTTGTTGAAATGTTTGTGGTAGTGAAAACAGAAATGCAAAAGTTTTTAGTGTCATTTGTGGTTGGTGCACGTGTTCAGGTCATCCTGTTAGCATTCCAAAAAATGTTGCAATGCTTCATGGGTGCTTAACAGACCAAAAAATTTGCCGCTTTGAAAATTGCTCCCATTTCTGCATCCCTTGATCTTTTTTCCCCTCATGTTTTTGCACTTTGTTTTGCTTTTTCCTCCCTCCCTCTTTCTTTTTCTTCCCATTTCGCTCTTCTTCAAGGTACTCTCTCTTTCCTCCTTTCTGTCTCTTTGGCATCCTTTCACTCTCTGTGTGTTTGCCAGAGGGAGGTTCACTTCATAGTCTTGGCAGCATTTTGTGTAATAAACTCCACACTAATGCTGGCTCATAAACAAATAAACCCAGGCACTCTGCGACGTAATTTCATCAAGTCCTCCCCCGTGCTCTCTTTGCTCCCCTCCCAAGCCAACGAAGCAGTCCGTCTGTGTGAAAGGCTCCCAGTCTTTATAAACTCTCTTTTGGTGGCTCCCATAATTCTGTGTTTGTGTCTGTGATTCCACTCTCGTGTCATGACGTCATTCTGAAAGCTTACAGCTCTCGGTGGACAAAAACAGATGGTTGAACTTTTAGCAGGAAAGGAAACAATGCCTCCTTGGTGCCTTGTTAGCTTTGGGTATTAAGTTATAGAGGACAGGTAAGGATATAACAGATTATAAAGGTTAACCAACAATTACTATGTTGACTATTGTGGTTTACATCGACACATTTCTTGCCAACTACTAATCCTCTTCTCCCATTTGATTCTAGGGTTTGTGCTTCCATCTGATCTGAAGAAAACCATGAAATCCTCTACTTGCAGCACCTGAAACAGATTTACATAATCAAGACACGATGGAAGAGCCGTACAAAGATTCTGTAGCCGTAGACATGGCAAACCCTCAGGAAGAGGTCTGCAATAGTGGAGCCGCTGCCACTGATGCAGTTGGTAAACTCGAAGGGGAAGCCACTCCAATTATTCCAACTGAGACATGGAATGTCAGCTCTCCAACTATCACAAAGCGATCCCTGTCGCCCCTGCTAACAATACAAGCCACCCCGGTGGTGACCCCGGCTGCTGAGTCTCCCAACAGTGTTGCCCTGAAGGTTGCTACAACTGTGCTTCAGCCAATCTGCTTGGGGGAGAGTCCAGTGATGTTGCCAATCCTTGCTGGCCCAGCTGCCCCTCAAGTTGGACAATCGGGGGCTACTTCATATCTGATGACTAGTCAGGGTCCTGTGTCCCTACCTCTGGTCTTGGAACAACAAGTCCTCCAACATTTGAATCCTCAGTTGCTTCAACAAACAGCAACTTGTCCTGCCCTGCCGCTACAGAACAGCATCCTGTGCCAGAACCCTTCTCTTGCTCTTGGAGCACCTCCAATCCTGGACCAGAAAGGCACAAGTCCAGTGTTGGATACCAGTCTACTGACTCTTCTTCAGAACCCTAACTTTGCAGCCATCTTGCAGGACCTCTTCCCTGGCCAGGGGAACTCTTCTCCAACTCGTCACCCAGCATCTTCCCCGCAGGTCGACCTTGCCTCTGCGTTTCTTCCTCTTCCGCCTCTCTTGCACCCCTACAGCTCTCCACTAGCCCCTCTGGTGCCACCAGCCACCCTGCTAGTCCCTTATCCTGTTGTAATCCCACTTCCAGTGCCTCTTCCAATCCCAGTGCCAATCCCTGTCCCGGTCTCCATGTGCAAGGACTCCAAGATAGAGATAGACCGCCCTAAACCGGCTTGTACTTCAAGCAAAAGCACCCAGACTTCACCTAGTGACATCTCCCCTCATTTGACATTTACCAGCAAGGAAATGGCAGTAGTCCAACAGCCTCTTCGCTCTTGCTCGTCCCCTGTAGTGACAGACGGAGAAGTGCTAGATTTATCCATAAGGGCGCCTCAACCTTCAATGCATGTTGATGTTCCACAAGGGATCCAGCCGTTTCAGCAAGACCGTGTCCTTGATTTGTCTATACCTAGTACAAGAAAGACATGCATCCAGACTTGTAGCATGTATGGGCCATTGGCCCCGGAGCGGGAGAGGGTGTGCCACATGGGGGACGATGTTAGCAGTGGGGCTTTGGCTCTTGGGGTTCTACGGCCAGTAGACTGCACGCCGAAGCTAGATACGAAGCTGCTAAGTGGTTTAGCATCTCTAGAGTTCAGCAGACAGCACAAGTGGGTGGTAGACAGCGGTCACGGCAGCGCAGTGGCTGGGGCGGTACGTAACTCTGCACTCACCGGAAGCGGCAACATCGAGATCGTCAGCACATCGCAGACAGCCAAAGTCATTGTGTCGGTCAAAGATGCCATGCCTGCCATTTTCTGCAGCAAGCTAAAAGGATTGTCAGGCGTTTCTACAAAGAACTTTTCCATAAAACGTGATGCCAGTCAAGGGGGCTTCGCAACAATGCCCAGGGTCCCGGGGGATCAGCGAGGAGAATCCAGTGACCCGCTCAAAAAGATCTCTAAAAACAGAGGCATCAAACTGAAGAAAGTAAGCTCCCAGGAGATTCATATACTGCCCATAAAGAAGCAGCGACTGACGGCGTTTCTACCCAGAAAATAACACATGCTCTTGCTTTCAGAGGGAAAAGGGAAAACCAAGGACATAAGCAAGGAAACCGCTTCTGAGGTGTAGCTAGGTAAATAACTACAGTGATTGGTCTGAGAAATATATATAACCAGGGTATGATGATGCTAAATGCATTCCTGGCAGAAATAAGTCCTAAAGCTTTTTCTCCAAGCTGTCCAAATGATTTAGACTGATGCAGGGTGCCTCTGGTCTGACGGTTGGCATTTGATCCATTCATTATTAAGCAGTCAGACGAAGTCAACAGGAAAATGCTCCAAGTAAAAGAATCAATCTGAACTGGCTAAACTGCGCTACTACTGATATCCTTTAGCATTTTCAGCATTAATGCCAGAATCGACTCCCTTCCTATGCATTTAGATTTTTGGTCACACATCCTCATGAATGATTTATCACGCGTAATCTGCATTGTCATTAATATGCATGAGATCTGTTTTGAAACCTGGCCAGCTGTCAGTGAGAAACACAACGTGCAGCACTGACAGATTCTCCTCTCGCTAATATGCTTTTGCTGAATTCTTGCTCTCCTCTCGCTGTTTACACTTGGAGTGCAAGACGTTTCCCATTTTTGGTCCTAATGAACTGTAGAAGGGAACCGTGACCTTTTGCTTCCCTAATCACTGTATTAATCAGTGGGGCATTGGAGCGGAGCATCCTCTTTGAAGAACAGGAGGGGTAAGCAGTTAGCATGGCAGCCTGATAATGACTTGGCAAAGCCCAGACCTCGGTTTCATTAAGTCTGATGATTGGAGGAAATGGTTGTCAGTGGCAACAAAGCATAATTTTCATCATCCTCCCTTTGGGGGGCAAAAAGCCTCCCTCCACCCACCTACCCCAAACTAAATTAAAACTAAATAATCATCAGGGGTTCGTCCCTAACGACAACAAATCTGAGTGAAATGGCTTATTAATGCTGTTTTTATGGCCTCGGAGTCATTTTTTAGATTATTGTCAGCCAGCTGTGTGAACACACAAGGAGAGTTTCACTTGCAACAGTGTACAGATTTTAATGATCTTTATAATGATGATCTTAATACACCTTCAGTGTTTTAGATGAAAAATTGCCGACAATGGACGTAAAGAGTTAAAAATCAAACATCTATCCCTCAGCAAGCATTAAGATCTTTTTTCCTTCACGGTTGAACCTGGTTTTCTTTATACATGTTACTGGACATATTGTGCGAAGTCCATCAGTGTATGTTATTCCCTGTTTTTTGTAATCTTTCATGAAAATAAAAAGCTTTGTAGGTGATGTCAGCAAGGTTGCACAAGCAATTGGCTAATATTAAGGCTATTGGGTCACTGTTTTAAGCTACTGTTGTGGGTAATGCAGTCTTTCTAAAATCTTGTAATAGATAATGCAACAATTTAATGCCAAGTGACATTACAGGAAAAGAGGCTACGGCAATAATAGCAAATGATGATAGAATTGAAAGTGTTACCATTTGAATATGTGGAGATGCTCTTGAAGGTGAACTTGACCTTTAGTCCCAATCAAAACGCCTCTTCATAAGTGTGTGCTGGTGATTTTTACAATCCACTGCAAACTCCCCTTTAGGTTTGGCTTCATTCCCCGCTTTTCATGATCAAATACACCTCTGATGGATAAAATCAAGTGCCACCCTACTTTCTTTTTTAACTTTAAACCTTTCATTAAGAATTTGAATGTGGATTATGAATGCTGCTTTATGAATGCACTAAATCTTTGTTGCTTTCATGTGGCTGGTGGTTTGATTGATAGCACGAGGGCGTGTTTCGAAACGCAGGTTTCCACCCTCTCATTAACCTTCTGATCATCCCAGCCAGTTTAGTAATACACTTATTAAAACCCTGGTACAGCTGACATATCTCCTGTTTTTACAACCTTTTTTGCATCGTGACAACTGCTAAACACATTTTCCCTCTTTATTGTAATGTGTCTGGAGGGTTATATAATATATAAAATGTTCATATTAACATTAATATGAAGTTATAATACTGTCACAATGTATAAATCCCGTACAATTTAAATAGTTACTTTTTGTGCATTCACAAAAATGAGAATTTGGGTGGAAAATGCTTAATTATGATGAAAATATCACAATGCAAAAAAAAAAAAAACTTTTAATTTTCTTTAAGCAAAATCTAATTTCTTTTAAATGTTTGGGTGCAATATGACTTGCTGGCATGTTCTTGACAAGTTTTGTGAAATTTAACCAAAATATCTTTTCTGAAAAACGTGTAAAATCAGTAAAAGAGATTTTATTCTATATAACACGTTACATTTCGTACTTCAAGCATCCCAACCGTAAGATCATCTCCACAGTCAACGTTTTGACCTTGAGGCACGGCCAAACTAAAATCAGTCTCATTTGGTTTTGTGTAACATTTAATATTTTGTTTTCATGAAGTCAGCTACCAATAAGATGGATTGGCTAAGATGAGAATCGACTCGTCCTTCGTGCCACTTTCAGCAGAATCGAAATGAGATTCTAGACACACCATCAGAAGTGTCCATAGAAAGAAAAATGCAAGCGAGGCAGGATTTATTTGACATGTCAGTATATGAAATGCGCCGTCTCGTGTTTGTGTGTTTGTTTATTGGAATTCCTGCAGAAGGAAAATCAGGAAGGCGTCTTTTATAGTTCACATCCAGCCAGAAAAGGTTTTCATGTAGAACTCAACGAACTTTCTCCAAATATTATCTTGACAGATTTCCTCCGTTTTCACAGTACGCTCAAGTATCAGGTTTACAGTCAGCACCAAATACGTTTGATGAACTGCTGTGCAACTCTACTTGTTTTTTCATGTCAGTTCTAAAGTGTTTTTAACTCTTAAAGCCTCGCAAAAAAAAATCATTCCTCCGTTTTTTTTCTTGTTTTCCAATAAATATCTAAACATTCTTAAATCAAGATGTTTATTTGAGAAGCAAAATAACATGTCTTATTTTCTGAAAAATTATATATATTAAAGTAAATGCATCCTGATTTAAGAATGTTAGAAAGAAAGTCATATTTTGCAGTGTAAGTCATTTTCCAGCATGTGTATATTCTCAGATCTACACAAAAAACAATCGGCATGAAAACCTGATGAATAAACCATGACTGTTTTTATGATGTGAATTAATTTGTGTCAGACGACCCTTTAACTCTGTTATAGGTATTGAAATTTTAAGTATTGAATGTTTTTTTTTTTTTTACCATGAAGAGCTTTTGTAAACAACCGAATGAGTAAAAGAATGAAACGAAGAGTCTGGTGGTGTTTTAAATTATTTATTTATTATTTGTATCGTTGAAAATGTGTATGTGACGAATGCATTAGCTTTAAAAATTTCATGATTAAAAACGTCTCCGGTATCAAGATCGAAGCGTGTGTGTGTTTTTGATATTCAATCATTTGATGAATCTATATGGCACAACTTTACGAATACATGTGACTTTTTTTATTTATTTCTTTTTTTACAAAAGTCGACAAAGGAACTGAAAAGTCTAAACAATCACATTCACGACTAACTTGAAATGCTACGTTACAAAAGATGGGAAAACACCTGAGAAGTCTCAAAGTAAAGCAAGGCAGTTTGAACACAGCTATTCAGAATTGGACGTTTCTTCCCGGTAAAAAGCGCTGGAAGGCAGTACAAGGTATATTAAACGACAAATCCCAAACAAACAGCCCCCCGTAACGTGTCGTCACACTTCCCACCTCCATATACAACGTGTTTAGCTTAAAATATTTCTTCTCTACAAAATTGTACATTCCTGTTGCTGAGTTTTATGGTTAAACCCATAATACACCATTGATGTCTGATCTATCAATGAAAATTATAAAATATCAACATAAACTTCGAGATAAAGCCGGAAGCTGGCGGAAAACACGCCGGCGTTCACATCAAATTCCCACTATTTTGGTGCTATTTCTAATGATGCTTCAATTGAAATTAACCAGTTTTGACGGCTTTCAAGTTCGAGTGGCAAGCTTGTTCATTTCTCCACGGCGTGCTGCGTTTCCGTCTCTTGAATACTGTTCTGAGGCTGCTGTAGATGTCAGGTTAACGTCTAACCCTGACTTCACAACACAAGTCAATCCAAACATTCCCAAGATAAGAGCTCGACCAGTTTCTGCAACAAAGACGAAGCCAACTCAAACAGCGTTATCTCAAAAGCATTATGTCCTCCGAACGCTCCGGAACATCGATACTCCCGACACTCCAGACTAAACTACAAAATACATACATCGCCGTAGAGGGAAAAAAACGCACACGGGAAACTATATGAGATATATGACAGAATAAAAACTCTGACAATGGTGTTTCTCAAAGCGGGTTTTTTTCAGGGATTAAACCTACAGTAATTCATTACCATTTAGGCTTAGATTTATGTATTTAAATTGCATATTTCACAGTTTTGACTTTAATGTGATGCATATTTGTCTGTCAAACATCAATGAAACGGGTCAGATTTCTGAAATAGTACTAATAAACTGAATGTGTTTTAAATGCACAATAACCAGGTTCATGTATTTGACATTTATATTTATAAATTATATATTTACCTTTATATAAGTCCACATACATTAACTAATTGAATTTTGCTTTGTCGTATTTAACCATGTTTATACTCTTAAACGGAATAAATGCACTTGTTTTCACAATTAACAGATTTATGCTGATTCCAAGTGATTTTAATAAAAGCATTTTGAAATTATTTAAATGGTCAAATATAACCATGCAATGATTTTGAGTGTAAAAAAATCTGACCTTGTTTTAATTTATGCACGACTGACAAATATGAGTTGCATTAGGTTTATTATTATTGAAGTTTAGTTTATTATAAACATTGAGGATTTACTTGTGAACACTCAAATTTCATCTCCAGCCATACAAAAACAAGCAGGGTCTGTTTGGTTAAAAAATAATTTCGCCAATGTAGCAGAACTGCATGAAAACGAGCAGCATGAACATTCTTCAAAACGTCTCTTTTTGTGTTCGACGGAGGAAATGAAGTCGTACGGCTTTGGACCGTAAATGATGATGACTGGCCGAAAGTTTCGTGACGCCAACGAAATACACGAACGAAACGCAACTAAAAAGCAGATTTTCAGCGGCTGTAAGTGATTTCAGAAACACCTGTGGACTAGTATGACGTCACAGGGAGGTAGAGCGATACATAACCAACCTCCGACTCAAAAACCACCTCTATGGGTGGGATCATCGGCCCGTAAAGCGTCTGCATCTTTGGGGAGACGAGATGGCAGGAGGTAAGAACCGACCGAGCGCACCTCGTTCGACCGTTGTTCCCAGCTGCACTAATGTTCCTCAAAGTGTGCTCTGGCTGCAGATGAACGTCTAGGAGAGACGCCGTGTGTGTGTGATAATGTAGAGACGTGAGCAGCACACAGTGATTTCCCATCAGCCCCCTCTGTAGCAGCGTGTCGGTGTGGAGGAGAGGTTTCTGTCCGTGTGTTTCACTGCTTCCCCTGCTTGAGTCTCTCGATGTGGTGGCAGAGTTTGAGCGCCGGTCCGAGTTTCAGCCCCATGTACTTCATCACCATGTCGCTCCTCAGTAACATCAGAGCTTTACCGTCGATCTCCTGCAGACAGTAAGAACATGAGGCTTACCACAGTTAAACACAAAATGTGCGATGATGTCAACACCAGTGGCGGCCAATCAGAGGCTCCGATTTATGACCTACACCTGATCCTTCATAAACGTCAAGGGATAGTACACCCCAAAATGATTATTCTGTCAAACCTGTATGACTTTATTTCTTACTTTCTTTTGAGGAATGTTGAGGACTAAACCACATTGGACCCCATTTATTGTATGGGGGGAAAAAAAAACTGAGATGTACAAGCTACTCATAATTTAAACTGCAAAAAGCAGTCAAGTTAAAGGGATAGTTCACCCATAAATGAAAATTACCCCATGATTTACTCGCCCTCAAGCCATCCTAGGTGTGTATGACTGACTTCATTCAGACGAATACAATTGGAGTTATATAAAAAAATGTCCAGGCTCTTCCAAGCTTTATAATGGCAGTGAATGGGTGTTGAGATTTTGAATCAAAATAAAGTGCAAAAACCCATCATAAAAAGTACTCCACATGGCTCCGCGGGGTTAATAAAGGCCTTCTGAAGTGATGCGTTTGTGTAAGAAAAATATTCATCGGTATCGGTACAGTCGGTGGAGGAGAGGTTCCTGTCCGGTTGTATTTAACTGTGGTGAAACTCGTGTTCTTACGCCTAAGTCATCCGCTGGACGCCGCTCTCTCGTGAACGTGTGTACGACAGTTAGCAGAAGCTGGAGATTAAGGTTTATAAAGGTGTAAATATGGATATTTTTCTTACACAAACGCATCATTTCACTTCAGAAGGCCTTTATTAACCCCCCGGAGCCGTGTGGAGCACTTTTATGATGGATTTATGCACTTTACTGGACTTCAAAATCTCAACACCCATTCACTGCCATTATAAAGCTTGGAAGAGTCAGGACATTTTTTAATATTACTCTTAATTGTATTCATCTGAAAGAAGAGTGTCATATACACCTAGGATGGATTGAGGGTGAGTAAATCATGAGGTAATTTTCATTTTTGGGTGAACTATCCCTTTAACCTTTGAAAAAAACAGTCAGCTGTAAATATATATTTAAATAAATATTTTTTAAATTTAATTATTGTGTTTACTGCTTTTATTATGGTAAATAAAATTATCAAATAAATATTAAATATATATTGTAAGTAATTAAATATTTTAAAAACTATATAATATTATGCTAAATAAATTGTATCATTTTTATATTATACAGTTTATTTAAATACATTTAAATGTATTCAATACCTTCCAAATTACATAATTTCAACAACTAAAAAATCTGAGCAGTATTTACCTGGTATTTATGTCAAGGATCTCAGTCAGCATGCACATAAATCTATACTAAATATCTCTAGTAACACCAAATCATAAACATAGTGACAAGCTATTCATAATTTAAACGGCTAAATACAGTGGGTACGGAAAGTATTCAGACCCCCTTAAATTTTTCACTCTTTGTTATATTGCAGCCATTTGCTAAAATCATTTAAGTTAATTTTTTTTCCTCATTAATGTACACACAGCACCCCATATTGACAGAAAAACACAGAATTGTTGACATTTTTGCAAATTTATTAAAAAAGAAAAACTGAAAAATGCTCAGTATTTAGTAGAAGCACCCATTTGATCTAATACAGCCATGAGTCTTTGGGAAAGATGCAACAAGTTTTTCACACATGGATTTGGGGATCCTCTGCCATTCCCTCTTGCAGATCCACTCCAGTTCTGTCAGGTTGGATGGTAAACGTTGGTGGACAGCCATTTTTAGGTCTCTCCAGAGATGCTCAATTGGGTTTAAGTCAGGGCTCTGGCTGGGCCATTCAAGAACAGTCACAGAATTTAAGGGGGTCTGAATACTTTCCGTACCCACTGTAAGTCGTTATCTTCTTAAAAAATTGGTCAGCTGCAAATACATTTTAAGTAAATAAATGTTTTTAATTTAAAATGTGTATTTATTATTTCACAGTAAATAAAGTGTTTACTTTTATTATTATACATTTATTTAAATACATGTAAATGTATTCAGTACCATCCAGATTATATAATTTAAACATCTAAAAATAAGAGCAGTATTTACCTGCTACTTATGACAAAAGCATTAGGAAATGCAGCAGAAATATGAAAATGTATTTATTTTAAACACTATTTAATGAATATTCAAAAGCAATATTAATCATTTATTGATATTAGTTTTATTAATAAAGAATATTTATAACGATTTTTGAGAAAAAACAGTTTTGAACGAGATTTTACTTAAAATAAATAAATAAAAAAGTGGCTTCAACGAGTCAGTGTGTTTACGCTTATGCATTTGGCAAACGTGACTTGCATTGCATTTAAGGTATTTTTTTATTAATTAATTCATGCATTTGCTTGGAATTGAACCCATGACCTAGGTGTTGCTAGCACAATGCTGAACTGTTTGAGCTAGAGGAATGACAGAGATGTGAGTTTCTGCATGATAAAAGCAGCACACTATTTTAACACTAGCACTGAAGAGCAGAGTTAATATAGTAACGCTGTTGGGTGAGTTACTCCTGTGAGTCTGTCCAGACGGGCTGTGTCTGTGTGTGTGTGTGTGTGTGTGTGTATGTGTGTGTGTGTGTGTGCAGATGAACGTGAATCTCGCCGGTCAAGTCTAAACACAGATGATACATGTTCCCGCTCTCCCTCCCGTCCTCCCTCGTGCCGCGCTTGATTTACAGGCAGATATAAAAGCACAGAGAACGCGTGAAGGTCACGCGGTAAATCACTGACGTGTTTTCTGAAGAGCTCTGCGTGCGGAGCCAGTGCCGTCGGGTCTGCGTCCCGCACAAACCGCATCACTTCCTCTATGGACCAGGAAGACGGACTCCTGCCGGGGCTTCTGGGAAGCTCGCGGTCCGCCGCCGTCTCGGGGCCCGTGGTAGAGCTGGCAGCTGGAGAGAGAGAGAGAGAGAGAGAGAGATGCACTTGATCTGCAGCTAACATGATTACGCTGATGTGATTTCTTCATTCTGTCTGTCAGTCTTTGATGTTTTCTGTCTCCTGTCAGGTTTTTCTGAGACTTCTACGTGAGCTTTACTGAGATGTGAAGGTCTTAAAGCGGTCGTACCATGAAAAACAGGATTTGTTCTTCTGAAATTGAGTTTGATGTACTACTTATGTTATTGTAACAGTATATAATTTAATATAGTTACTTTTGTGAAAATGTCGACACTAATATGGTTTATAGATTAAATAACCACGTGTTAATGTCTATTTTGTATGATCCGGTGATTGAAATGCTTTACAAATGAAATTATTTAAAATGATTTATTATTTACAAAAAATAGACATTTGAAATGTCATGCAATAATTTTTTTTTTTTCTTTTGAAAATGTAAAAATTATTTTATAGTGAATAAAGTTGATACTTTTCAATTAATTTTAATATATGTATAATATTAAATGCATTCAATACCTTTCAGATTATTTAAACGAAAAAAATCTGAGCAGTATTTACCTGGTATTTAAGACAAAAACATAAAACATTAGCATGCACATAAATGGATACTAAATACTTCTAATACTTCAATATTTTAAGTCAATATTTCAATAATTTTACACATGTTCGTGGTTTTCTGATGACAATTAATAGTTGTATGGTATGCAGTTAAACAAATGACATATTTAATCTTTTTTTTGTATTTTTAATTATTTCATTGTTTAATAATTAGTTTTTATAAATAACTAAAATATTATTTAAGTAATTTATTTTTATTTACAATAAAAAAGCGAAAGATTCACAACGTTTAAACTAATAATAATAATAATTAAAAAACGAATTCTAATGACAGCTGATTTGTAATTATAAAGGATATACAACGGGGTTATTATAGTTAACTGAAACTAAAACTAAACCCATAAAAACCTTTTTTTGTTACTTGAAATATTTTATTTCAACTTTATTTCTCACTTTCATTGTTAATTTACTAAATTAAAATTAAATTTATAAAAATATATAGACATAAAAAAAATTACAAAAAAACAACAACCACTAAAACTTTAACTGAAATTAAAATGGAAACAGAAAATATAAAAATAAAACATTCAAATCATGAATAACAGTGTGTTCACACCAGACGCGAATGTAATTATTTGGCGAGTAGATTACATACAAAGTCAACGCAAAGACGCGAATAGAGGCGAATTCGCGCCGGGCGACGTGAAATGCGCGACACGTTTGCCGCGAACGCACGATATTCGCCTCAATCTCGTCTTCCGCGCAAGTTCAAAAATTTCAACTCGAGCGGAAAATTCGCATGACGCGTTCTATCTCTGGTGTGAACACACCATAAAAACTCTGGTCTGCATGAGACTCACCCTCCACTCGTCTGTGTGTCTGTGTGGGGGGGTGTGAGGCCCGTCGCCGTAGAGGCGGCCCGTTGCCATGGTAATACAGGTTGCTGGGCGGTGATTGGTACTCTGAGGTGCTTCTCAAGGTCTGTGGGCGGGGCGTCATGGAATTGGAGGCGGAGTCCATGAAGCGCTGCTCCTTCAGTAATCCATTCTCCTCTGGAGGAAGAGTCTCCGCTACACACACACACACACACACACACACACACATATATATTCCTCTTCACAATTCAATAGAAATACTTTTCATATTGCTTTAGAAATCCCACTGAACAAAACCGCTTATAGTCTCATTAGTTAAATGAGTTTAATAAATATAGCATGTAATTCATCTTGAAAGGTAACGCTCTGAAAGCCTCGCTGCGGCACCTTCTGAGGGGTGTGTGTCTGTGTGCAGGAGTTTCGGGGAGAGAGGAGCGCAGTACGGCGGAGGGTCTCTGGAGATCCGCTTCACGCCTCTGTTCAGAGACGGACCGTCTGACAACATCTCCTCTTTAACTACACAAAACACACACAAAAATATCATCAACATTAATTTACTCCAAATCTATTGTTCCAAATCTGTATGACTGACTGCTGTGGAACACAAAAGAATTTAGAAGATTGTTACCATTGTTATTTTAGTATTATTTACATTCTAGTTTAATATAATAGTATAGTATTAATATTTTGAATAAGGATTTTTTATATTTTCTATTTTCATTTTAGTTTTAGTGATTTTTATTAGATTTTAGCTTTATTTACAATATATACTCTTATAGCATTTATTAATATTTTGAATTGGCTTTTATTTTTATCTTATCAGATTTCATTTTAATTTTAGTTTACATTTTGATAATTTTTTTATGTGTTTTTGTCTCTTTTGTTTTTAGTATTCCTCTTATACTACTATAATATTAATACTTTGAATTAGCTTTTATTTTATTTTCAGTTTTCATTTTGATTTTATTTTGCGTTTTAGTCATTTTGTTGTTTTTGTCATTTTTATTAGTTTTTAGCACTATATACTATTATAGTATGTATTAATATTTTGAATTAGCTTTTATTTTCATTTTTTCAGTTTAATTGTAGTTAAGTTTTAGTAATTTTGTTATTTGCTTTTTTTCATTTTCATTAGTTTTTTTGTATTATTTATATACTGTTACAGTATTTATGAATGTTTTGAATAAGCTTTTATTGTTATATTTTCAGTTTTCATTTTAATTGTAGTTCATTTTAATTTATTAATTTAGTTTTGTTTTATTTATTAATTTTATTTTATAAATATTTCGAAATGGCTTTTATTTTTATATTTTCAGTTTTCATTTTATTTTTTATATGCATTTTTATTTTTTATATTTAATTTCTAATATTTATTTTTTCATCTTATATTTATATTTTATTTAATCTTTATTTCAATTAACAAAAATGATTTTTAATAGCTTTAGTCAACAGTACATTAGTTAACATTTGATCTAACAACACTGTTTTTTTTTTTTCCAACTGATTTGAAGCAACCAAAGGGTGAGTAAATTAAGAAATAATTTTTTTTGGTAAATTATTCCTTTAACATAAACATAAACATTTCTAAATGAATTTCAAGTGACGCATCACACCATCAGAATACCAGACACTCTTGTGGCCAGTCTGAGTCCATAAATGTACCTGATTTAGCGCGGTCGTAGGTGTTGTGTGGACTGAACGGTTGACTGCTGAACAGATTATCACACTGCAGGTGTCGACACACTCGCTCCAGGAAGCGCAACACGAACCCGGCGCTCGACGCTGACGGCAGCTTCACCAACCGCTTCCCGCCATCTGTTCGGACTAGAGAGACAAACCACAATACTTCATCATTGCGAGTGTTCTAAAATCATATTTAATCAGTTTTGTTGTTAAACTTTTGTCCGTACCTCTGACCACCTCTCCTCCGCCGCCTTGGCTCTGCAGGCATCCCAGAAGCACTTTGGGCTGGTACGCGCAGTCCAGGCAGGCCTGGACCGTCTGCTGCAGAACCAGATTCACCGCCTCCGGCCCGAAGTGATCCGGCAGTCTCTGAACCTGCTTACGGTCCAGATGTGGGCCGCAGTTCCCGTGTTTGTTCACGTATACGCACACTGATGGAAACGGACAGGACAGGCATGTTTAAACACTACTGTACAGAAGCACTATGACTTACTGCATTAAAACAGATCCGAACAGATTATTGAGGTGATCTAGTCTTATAGTGGTTATATAGTCTGATTATTACGATCATATGGTCTGATAATTGTGGTTACATATTCTGATTACTGCAGTTACTGTATATTGTCCACTTATTATGGTTATACAGTCTGATAATTGTGGTTATATAGTCTGATTACAGTAGTTATGTCTGATTATTGTGGTTACATAGTCTGATCAAAGTACTTATAAAGTCATTATAATGGTTATACGGTCTGATAATTGTGGTTACATATTCTGATTACTGCAGTTACTGTATATTGTCCGCTTATTATGGTTATACAGTCTGATAATTGTGGTTATATAGTCTAATTACGGTAGTTATGTCTGATTATTGTGGTTACATAGTCTGATAAAAATAGTTATATAGTCTGATTATTATGGTAATGCGGTCTGATAATTGTGGTTACATATTCTGATTACTGCGGTTACTGTATATAGTCTACTTATGGTTATACAGTCTGATACTTGTGATTATAATGTCTGATTATTGTGCTTATGTATTCTGTTCATAGCAGTTATATAGTCTGATTATTATGGTCATACGGTCTGATAATTGTGGTTACATATTCTGGTTACTGCAGTTACTGTATATTGTCCACTTATTATGGTTATACAGTCTGATAATTGTGGTTATATAGTCTAATTACGGTAGTTATGTCTGATTATTGTGGTTACATAGTCTGATAAAAATAGTTATATAGTCTGATTATTATGGTAATGCGGTCTGATAATTGTGGTTACATATTCTGATTACTGCGGTTACTGTATATAGTCTACTTATGGTTATACAGTCTGATACTTGTGATTATAATGTCTGATTATTGTGCTTATGTATTCTGTTCATAGCGATAGTCTGATTACGGTAGTTATGTCTGATTATTGTGGTTACATAGTCTGATCAAAATAGTTATATAGTCTGATTATTATGGTAATACGGTCTGATAATTGTGGTTACATATTCTGATTACTGCGGTTACTGTATATAGTCTACTTATGGTTATACAGTCTGATACTTGTGATTATAATGTCTGATTATTGTGCTTATGTATTCTGTTCATAGCGGTTATATAGCCTGATTATTATGGTTATACGGTCTGATAATTGTGGTTACAAAGTCTAATTACTGCAGTTACTGTATATAGTCTACTTATTAAGGTTATACAGTCTAATAATTGTGGTTATATAGTCTGATTATTATGGTCATACGGTCTGATAACTGGTTACATAGTCTGATTACAGCAGTTACTGTATATAGTCTACTTATGGTTTTACAGTCTGATAATTGTGGTTATGTAGTCTGGTTACTGTAGTTATAATGTCTGATTATTGTGCTTATGTATTCCATTCTTAGTGGTTATATAACTCTGATTATTGTGGTCTGATAATTGTGGTTACACAATCTGATTACTGCAGTTACTGTATATAGCCTACTTATGATTATATAGTCTGATAAATGTGGTTATATAGACTGATTATTATTGTCATGGTCTGAATTATATATAGTCTGATTATTGTGGTTATTTAGTCAGATAATATAATCTGATCATGTGGTTATGTTGTCTGTTCATTGTGGTTATGTAATTTGATTACTGAAGTTATCTATTCCATGTATGGTTATATAATCTAATTATTATTAAATTTTTTGTATATTACTGCAGATGATTTTGGAATGTGTAAGGAATGATGGGGGTAGTGTTAATTGTATAAATTTGTTTAAATTCTATGTTTGTGTTGTTAATGTGTGATGTGTTTTTAAGTATTAATGTGAATGTATTCACGTCACCAGTGTCAAAGACAAATTTCCGCTCTGGGACAATAAAGTTAAACTATTGTGGTTGATAACTGTGGTTATCGTGGCTATGTGTTCTGATTATTGTGGTTATGTAGTCTGTTTAGTTATATTGTCTCATTTTGGGTATGTAGTCTGTTTATTAGGTCGTATGGTCTGATAATTGTGGTTTTGTGGTCTGATTACTTAACTTTTATAGTCTCCTTATGGTTACATAGATTGATTATTGTTAGATACCTCTGGTAAAATAACCTGATCATTGTGGCTATGTAGTCTGATTATTGTGGTTATATAGTCTAAAATTTGTTGTCATGTAGTCATATAGTGATCAAGAAGTCAGATTTTTCTCTCTTTTGTGGCATACTAGCAGTTATATTTGTAAACAAGCTCATTTTATTACCAGTAGACACCACAGATGAGGGGGATCCCAGAGGAGGGAGTCCATCGCTGGGCATCTGAGTCATGGGCACCCTGGAGTCTGAGCTGGCTGCTATAGACATGGCACTCTGGAGGAGTCTGGGCTTCCTCTGAGAAACAAAAACACAATCTGCTTAAGTATTTCACCAAATGACACCCTCCATAAATTTTGTCTAATGTGACAGTCGTTCATAAATACACACAAAATTCCTTTAATGCTACCTTGCTGCCTGGTTTCGGTCCCCTCTTCTTGTATGGACGCAGGGGATGCTGGGAAATGGGCGTGGTTTGGGGTGCGATTTCTTCTTGATCTTCTGTGTCTTGGGCCGCGGTGGAAGCGGCCAGGGCTTTCAGCAGCGCGATGGTCTCGCTTTTCGGCCGCCGTCCCCTGATGCCCTTCCTCACGGGGAGTTGAGGAAGAGGAGTCGGCAGGCGGTAAGGAATCGGCATGGAGCGCCGGGGCGGTTTAGGGTTAGAGGAAGAGGATGAGGAGGAGGAAGGTGTAGGACCCGGTTTTGGAACAGTGACTGCAAAATGGAAAAAATAAAGGAAAATTTAAATAATAATAAAAAATGAATGCTTATGTAGTCTGATAATAGCTGTTATATAGTTTGATTATTGTGGTTACATAATCTGACTACTGTGTTACAATATATAGTCTACTTATTATGATTATATAGTCTGATTATTGTAGTTATATAGTCTGACTATTGTGGTTATGTAGTCTGATCATAGTAGTTATATAGATTGAATATTATGGTTACATAATCAGATTACTGCAGTTACTATATATAGTCTACTTATTATGATTATATAGTCTTGATTATTGTTGTTATATAGTCTGATTATTGGAGTAAATTTATATAGTCTACTTATGGTTATATAGTCTGATTATTTTGGTTATGTAGTCTGATCATAGTAGTTATATAATTTGATTTGTGGTTACATAATCTGATTACTGCAGTTACTATATATGGTCTGATTATTGTGGTTATGTAGTCTGATCATAGTAGTTATATAGTTTGATTACTGTGGTTACATAATCTGATTACTGCAGTTAGTGTATATGGTCTGATTATTGTGGTTATGTAGTCTGATGATAATAGTTATATAGTTTGCTTATTGTGGTTACATAATCTGATTACTGCAGTTACCATATATAGTCTACTTGTTATGATTATATAGTCTGATTATTGTGGTTACATAGTCTGATTACTGAAGTAACTATATATACTCATGGTTATATAATCTGATTATTGTGGTTATGTAGTTTGATCATAGTAGTTATATAGTTTGATTACTGTGGTTACATAATCTGATTACTAGTTACTATATATGGTCTGATTATTGTGGTTATATAGTCTGATTATTGTGGTTATGTAGTCTGATTATAGTAGTTATATAGTTTGATTATTGTGGTTACATACTCTGATTACTGCAGTTACTATATATAGTCTATTTATTATGGTTATATAGTCTAATTATTGTGATTATATAGTCTGATTACTGTAGTTACTATATATAGTCTACTTGTTATGGTTATATAGTCTGATTATTGTGGTCGTATGGTCTGATAATTGTGGTTACATAGTCTGAATACTACAGTTACTGTATAAAATCTACGTATTATGTTATACAGTCTGATTATTGTGGTTATTTAGTCAGATAACTGGTAATATAATCTGGTCATTGTGGCTATGTTGTCTGATTGTTGTGGTTATGTCAATATTTTGGTTATGTAGTCATAGTGGTTAGGCTATATTGTCTGATTATTGGGTCTTTTGGTCTGATGATTGTGGTTTTACTGATTACTAAAGTTATATAGTCTACTTATGGCTATATAGACTGATTATTGTGGTAGATAACTGTGGCAGTATAATCTCATTATCATGCCTCTGATTATTTCATGAATCTGTCACAATGTGATGCATACAAAGAGGCTGTTATTGGATGTTTCTTTGCTATTTATTGCTAGAAAACAGGGCTGATGTCACCAATTTTAGTAACAAGTATTACAAAAACTGCAAATAAAATGCCTGCATTTAGAATGAATATAACATATTCAGAACAGCTCATATAATATTTAGTATGGCCTCCGTTTGTTAAATAAACAGGAGCCCTATTTTGTAGCGTATCTGTGAAAAGTGCCTGACCAAACACACACACACACACACACTTCCATCTGAACACATCCTGTCCTTTAACACACAGTGAGTGTGTCAGTGTGTGGTTGTGGATATGAGTGCATGTTTACCCTAAATAACTCCAGTATAACTAAATTAGAGGGAGTACGGGAGGAAAAAGAGTTTGCCAGAGATCTGACACACTTGTACTCAAGCATATGGCAGCGATCACGCAGACAGGCTTGAGTTTTAACATGACCCACTACCCTAGAAATATTTCATTATCATCAATGTTGAAAACAGTTGTGCTGCCCAATATTTTAGAGGAAACTGTGATGCATTTTATTTTTCAGGATTCACAGATGAATAGAAAGTTTAAAAGAACAGCATTTATTTGAAACAGAAATCTTTTGTAACATTATAAATGTTTTTACTGTCTTTTAAAGTCTTTTAAAGTTTTACTGTCACTTTTGATACATTTAATGCATACTTGATGATTGACAGTATTATTATTTTTTTAATAAATTAAATTTGTACTTCTAATTCGTAACCGTTGTTTTGTTTTGATCCCTCCGCTGCGCTTCTGCGTGCGTCACTTCTGAGCGGCGCATGCGCAGTGCTGAACTCATACGTCATCCGCCCGGAGCTGCTTCCGTGTACAACTGTTGGCGCTCAGGATTCACAGATGAATAGAAAGTTTAAAAGAACAGCATTTATTTGAAACAGAAATCTTTTGTAACATTATAAATGTTTTTACTGTCTTTTAAAGTCTTTTAAAGTTTTACTGTCACTTTTGATACATTTAATGCATACTTGATGATTGACAGTATTATTATTTTTTTAATAAATTAGGCACTTCGATATGTCCCACCTGACCGTCACAGAAACACAGAAAATAAACCATGCTTAAGACATTTTATGCAGCCTTCTAATTTCTAATTAGACTTCTAACTAAAGAGACTTCTAATTTAAAGGGTAAGTTCACCCAAAAATGAAAATTAGGCCATAAATTACTCACCCTCAAGGCATCCTAGGTGTTATGACCTAATTTTCATTTTTGGGTGAACTAACCCTTTAATGGACGATCTAGTTTAAGTGTGTTAAGTGTGGGTCTGTGTGATGTGTGTGTGTTTCAGTTAAACGCTTTTCTCTAGTTGGTCTTTACTGTAAACACTCTCACCACTTTCCTCTCCGTCTGTTTAGTTTCTCTGGTTATTCTTCGTCTTTTCTCACAGATGTGTGTCTAAGTGTGCGATTTGTTTATTTTCACACAAACTCTCGAATCCCTCCTGACCCGCGCGGCTCGCTCGCTAATTATCTCATTTACACATAATTACTTGGATGGGCTACAAAAAAACAAACAGCACAGGTCATTCCACATCATCCAGATCCAAAACAAATCCTTTAAACAAATGTCTGTAATTCGCAACACAACATGCGGAGCGGAATTACAAACACTGCAACACGAGATCCGGAGGTTTGTATAATTTGGGGAAAATTTTCCACAAACTCAAAATGAATTCCAGCTGCGGCCGAATGAACATTAATGGAAATGCGTATATCATCATCTATAGCTCAGACTGACTCCACTCAAAACACCAGATCTGGATTAAATCCCAGCTAATTTATGACTTCAGTGTGTGTTTTATTTTACTAAACATTTGCTGGATTCTGTTCGGTTAAAGAAAGCGTTTTCTAAAGACTGTAATTACTTTCGCAATCCATTCTTGTTAATATGAGAGCGAAATGTTCACCTTCACTAGCAAAAATGACACTATATATTGCACACAATATACTGAGTGTACATACTACCTAGATTGCTAACATGCTATCCCCATCATAACCTATATTTTTGGAGGGTCCACATGTGAAATTTGAAAGATTAAATACAGATTGCAAGCCTAAAAACCCAGTCAAATGCATCAGTCTCGCTGTGAGAGCTTTACTCAATAGTGCAAACAGCAGCTGCAATTATGACAATTAATCATTCCTAGTTAGTCCTAATTAAATCATCAGAATTCAGTGTGAGATTGTTCACAACAGTGAAGGCGGGGTCACTGTGTGGGTTGTCATGACAACATGAATGATTGACAGTTAAGCTGAACTGTTTTGTTATTGTTTACTAAAACTATTTAAAAACACTTTTGTTAGTCAAATAAAGTTTAAATAAAATATAAATATAAATACAAAGCTTAAACTTAAATGAAAATTAGAAATGTTGCCTTTGACCACTAACTGAAATACAATATGTTTAGGTTGAAGTTAAAACTGAAATAGAAATATAAAAAAAATACACATAGTGCATAAAAAAAATTACTAAAATGTAAACTAAAAATAAAAACTGAAAATATTAAAATAAAAGCTAATTTAAAATCCTAATAAATACTATAATAATAAACAAATAATACTTAAATGACACTGAAGCTGACTGAATGTTCAGAAATAAAAGGTTTAAGTTAAAGTACTAAAATTACTAAAACTGAAATAGAAATATAAAAAACTAATACAAATGACAAAAAACTATTCTAAAACTTAAAATAAAAATAAAAACTGAAAATATAAAAACAAAACTAACTCAAAATCTTAATCAATATTATAACTTTAAATACATAATATTACAATAACACTGAAGCTAACACATTAACTGATTCTTCTTTTATTTCTTATGAAATAATCATTCTTTTTTTGTTTCAATCAATATATTTGTATTTTATTTCAACCCAGATGAGGTTTGAGTTTAGGCCAGATGGAAGCAGACATAAGAGCAGACCAAAGTTTTAAATGCTGAACCTGCAAAAGAGACACTTTAAAAATAGCTCAGAGAAACAGACAGCCTTGATTCAGACTGCTTTGTCTCAGAAGATCTTCCTTCTGCAGCGGTCATGTGATTCCTGAGGGTGTTTGTTAGTGGACTGTGGAGTTTCAGAGAGCTGTAGCGCCCCCTGCTGCTCACACAAGCTGTTTACATGTCTTTATGTTATAGGACCGAGAAGAGCACAGGAACCAGGGTTATTTTAGTATTATTAAATGATATCATAGTACTTATAATATTTTGAGTTAGCTTTATATAGATATATATATATATATATATATATATAGACAGAGAGAGAGAGAGATTATCTGTTTTCCTTTTCATTTTTGTAAGTTTTAATAATTTTTTTAATGTGCTTTTGTCATTTTTTAAAGTTTTTTTTATATTTCTATTTCATTTATTTTTATTTCAGTTCTAGTTTTAGCAATTTTAGTATTTCAGCTTAAACTTATTTTATTGCAGTTAGCTGTCAAGGCATTTAGTTTTAGATGCCCTAAGTAACTTTTTTAATAAATAAAACTGCATTTGTCTTGAGGAACAACACTGTTTTTACAACCAGTGATTTGCCATTTTTGCCGTATTATAGTACTTATATTTCGAACTCGTTTTTATTTTTATATTTTCTGTTTTCATTTTAGTTTTAGTTAACATTCTAGTAATTTAGTTATTTTTATTAGTTTATTTTTTATTCTACATAGTTTTTTTAAATATTTTTATTTCAGTTTTAGTCTGAGTTATTTTGGTACATTAAGTTAAACTAAATGAAAATAAGAAATGTTGCCTTGACAACTAGCTGAAATAAAATAAGTTTACTTATCCAAAATTAAAATCCATTAAGCTTTATCCAAATTGACTTTTTCACAGGTTCAGTCCAGTGCTATTTTACTATTTTACTTTTATTAATTTTTTTGAATTAGTTTATATATATATATATATAATATATATATATATATTCTTTTTTTAAATTTTTTTATTTTTTATTTTAATTTTAGTTAAAGTTTTAGTAATTGCTGTGTGTTTTTGTCACATTTTATTATTTTTACTATATAGCTTTTATTAATTTTTTTTCAGTTTTGGCTTTAGTTATTTTAGTACATCAAGTTTAGGTTTTTCTATTTCATTTAATGTTAAATGTTATTTAATGATTTATTAAATATTTTTATATTTTAATATTTAATGTTTATTTTCATTTTCAATTAATTTTATTTTATTTCTTTATTTTATTTTATTTCAAGTAACATTTTTTCTTTTTTTTATGGTTTTATTTTTTAGTTAAATCTAATAGCCCTGCTTCTTGTCTCGATCGTAGCTCAAGCATCAGCCATTGTGTGGGATTCGAACCTACAACCTTTCCAGGCCACTAAACTAAACTCCAGCCTTCAGCGATGTGTGCAGCGGTCACTCACTGCTGTTTCCCGGCGGCTGCAGGCTGTGTTTGGTGACGGAGCACCAGCCCACGGGGAAGATGTCCCTGGAGTCATAGCGGCACCAGTAATCGAACGCCCCCCTCCAGCCGTCAAACATCACGAACACCTCTTCCCCCTTCACCTCGCCGATGGTGGCCGGACAGATCAGGTACGGGTTCTTCTTGTCCACGGCCTCCAGCTTCGTGCCGGGCTTGAAGTCGTTCTGGGGCGGCCGCAGCGGCTCCTGATGGAATTACAGAGCGTCAGTGTCACCAAAACCTTTTAATGTGATTGCGTTAAGTAACACTGTCATCCGTGTAAATGCATGCTCTCTCTCTGTGGAGGTTCAGCACCTTTTTAAATGCCGTGGCAGGTGCTATTTCGGCTCCATTAAGGGTTCTCAGGAGAAACATGGGCCACGACGAGGCGTTCATCCTGAATCCTGAGAAAATGAGGGAGAGAAACACAATTATCATCCATAATTCTGCTCACATGTGTTCACATTCATCTCCATCAACAGCCAAAGCAGAAGACGGGGAGCCAGCAAAACAGGAAGCTGAAGGCAGGCAACATTAGAGAAGACGATGTCATTTCCTGCAGCAGACCAATGTTGTTATAGTTATCTAACTGTAAAACTAAAAAAAAATTAAAAATACGGTAATTAAAATGTGTAAAAATCAAATGGAATATTATAAAAATGTTTTTTTGTTTTTTTTTGTCACAAACCCAAAATTTCTCATTTTCATTTAGTTTAAGTTGAAGTACTAATATTACTACAACTAAAACAGAAATTAAAATGAATAAAAATATAAACAGGCATATTAAAAAAAAACAAAAAAAAAAACATGATAAATTTTGTAAAATATTAATAAACTCAAAGGAAGTCATAAAATATAATAAAAATTTATAAGTACTAATTAAAACGGGAAGGCAGGCGACATTAGGATGTAATTTTCTTTGTCAGACCAGTGCTGCTATCGTTAACTAAAACTAAATACTGAAAAACATTTTAGTTACTTGAAATAAACAAAATATAATATAAAAACAAATTATTTCAAGTTAGCTGCGAAGTTTCTAATGTTTGTTTGGTTTAAGATGAAGTGCTAAAATCTTAAATAAATAACTTAAAAATGAATGAAAACTAAAAAAGACATTTAAAAAACTAACAGAAGCCATTAAAACACACAACAAACTTGCAAAAACTAACTAAATATGCAAACTAAAATGAAAATGGAAAATGGGGAAATAAAAAAGGTAAATTCTCTCATTTTTGTTTAGTTTAAGATGAAGTACTAAAATCACTAAAACTAAACTTAATAAAAGCTAAACATTTAAAAAACTGACAGAAATGACTAAAACGCAACAAAATGGCAAAAACTAACTAAAATTAAAATGAACATGAATGAATAAAAAATAATAGAAATATTAATAATACTAAATAAGTAATAAAATATAAATAAATACTAATAAAATCAGGAAGCTGAAGACAGGCAACATTAGTGAAGAGGATATAATTTACATTCATTGAAATAAAATATATTTGTTTTATTCCAGTTGGTTGCAAAGGCAAAATTTCTCTTTATCGTTTAACTTTAGTTTAACCTGAAGTACTAAACTAAAACTGAAATAAATATTAATAAAAACTAAATAAACATACTTTAAAAAAAGATAGAAATGACTAAAACACACAACAAAATTACAAAAACTTTATCTAAAATTAAATTGAAAGCAGAAAATGTAAAAATAAAACATAGTAAAACACTATGATAGTGTCGTAATGAACACTGAATTATTAAGCTTTGGACGTGACGTGAGATGCACAGTCCCTCTCATGGAAATCAGTCGCTATATTGACCGCTTGTTTGTACGACTCCTATTAAACATGAACTCGTTCTTTCAGACGCCTGCGGCTCGGTTCAGCTGTGGAGAGGAAGTGACATCACTCGTACCCAGCGGCGGCTGCAGCATGTCTCCCTTCTTCTCGCAGGTTCCGATTGGCTGGATGTCGGCGGAGTCGACCAATCGCCAGAAGTCGTTGGTGCTGTCACTGCCGTCCAGACGGAGGCGGAGTCTCACGCCCATCAAGCCCATCACCGTGGCGATGCAGGTGGAGGTGGAGTTACGAGGGTCCCGGGCCTCCAGCTTCATACCCACCTTGAAGTCGTTGGAGGGAGGAATCCGAGACTGGAGAACAAATACTCAGTGTCAACATCCAAAAACTGAGCTACGAATCAGGTTTGCATTTAAATTAAAGCCTGAAAAATCTTGAAAGGGAACAGTTTATTGATCCCTTAGACAAAATATATAAAACAAAAATAAGTTTGCATATGTGTTTTTGTTGAGATGCATATTAAAGAAAAATAAATTTGCATATGTTTTTTGTTGAGATGCATATTAAAGAAAAATAAATTTGCATATGTTTTTTGTTGAGATGCATATTTAAAAAAATAAGTTTGCATATGTGTTTTTTATTGAGATGCATATAAAAAAAATAAGTTTGCATGTGTTTTTTGTTGAGATGCATATTTAAAAAAAAAAGTTTGCATATGTATTTTTTGTTGAGATGCATATTAAAGAAAAATTAGTTTGCATATGTTTTTTGTTGAGATGCATATTAAAGAAAAGTTAGTTTGCATGTTTTTTGTTGAGATGCATATTAAAAAAAATAAGTCTGCATATGTGTTTTTTGAGATGCATATAAAAAAAAGAAGTTTGCATATGTGTTTTTTGTTGAGATGCATATTAAAAAAAAAAAGTTTGCATGTGTTTTTTGTTGAGATGCATATTAAAAAAAAAGTTTGCATATGTATTTTTTGTTGAGATGCATATTAAAAAAAAAAAGTTTGCATATGTGTTTTTTGTTGATGCATATTAAAAAAAATACGTTTGCATATGTGTTTTTTGTTGACGCCAAGTAATTAGGGAGACGTAACAGATGCATCAGGCTTTTATCAGACTATATGTCTGATTTAGTGAGAATATGGAGGAAAACCAGCTTGATTTTATTCAGACACTCAAATTGAGCAAAAATATGCAATTTGGTGCATTGCTGATATTTACATGATCAAAAAGTGATGAAATTCTGATGCTTGTAATGTAAATCAAAGAGATCTTTATAACAGTGCAGCAGATACTGACATAAAATGATATAAATATCAGTCGTCGCTCTATATCTCCAATAATCTGTCTTAGTAAGAAGAGATTGAAATGATCCAAACATATAATGCAATGCAATCCAGTGCTGATTGAGAGCTGAAGAAATAAAGGCTCCTCAGAAGATGTGAGATGTTCTGGAGGCTTGTGAAGATCATTCCTCCGCTGAGGAACAGTGAAAGTAAAGCTTCTGGAAACAAACGCTCCTCAAAAGATCCTGATGATCAGATTTGAGACTCTAAAACATGATTGATGGAGAATCAAGTAAAGCTGAGCTGCTTCAGTCCAGTAAGAGTTCATCTGGAGATATTACTGCAGTTATTCTGACGCTTACTTGATAAAAATCAGTCAATATTTGACAGCAGAAAGACACGTGAAGCTCCAGCAACAGTTACACTAATAGAGCTTTGACTGGATAAAAACTCTCAATCAGAGACAGAAGGCATGCAGGAGATTGTGTGCGACAGCAGAGTTTGATCATGATGGTCATTTAGAGCCTTAGAAATGTAATCAAATATGATACAGTAGGCTTTAAAGGGTTAATGTGATTTTTATTCACAGAACACATGAAAAGTTAAAAACATGGCCATCCCATCATTCCTCACAGAGACGAGTCCTGACGGGATTTGACTGCCGGTCTCACCTGTCTGAAGCAGCTGGGAGGAGCGGGAACGGACGACGACTCTTTTAAATACTCGTCCCATGAGAACGACTCGGTCACTGCAGCGGAGAAACACACATGAGGCGCTTCACAGACTCATTACCATCACATTCAGTGCTTACAGTTCAAAGTCAGTACCTTTGACCGGTCCAGGACCTGTGAGAGACATGCTCCGGCCCGCTTTGTCCTTCTTACTGTCCTTGTGATCTGCAAAAGAGAAATGAATGAACAATAAACAAATTCAGTAGGTGACTCTCATGTAGAGCATTTCTGGTCACAATGTTTGGGTGAGTACACGATGAGTGAAGTGTCATTTTTGGGTGAACTCTCTGTAAGTCTGTCTGATTGTGTTTTACCTTTCAGTGCCGTTCGGACCATGTTGAGCATCGGCTGCTGTATGAACGTCCTGCAGAGATCTGAGAGACACACAGAGGTCATGCAGATCTGTCAAACGTCTAGCAGCATGGCTTTAAAATGCCTCGTTAAGTTAAAGTAGTTCAAAATGAGTCTCTCAAGTGAGATGCATTTCATAGAGCAGCAGAATTCACAGAAATAAGATTAGTTTTTAATGCTTGAATTGCTCCAATATTAGGATAATTCTTTATTGTATTGCAATTTACAAATGGGTCATGGGTTTGGAGGACCAAACCTGCAGAAATGAATGAATGAATAAATAAAAGTAAAAAAAAAAAAAAGTAATTCTTTATTGTATTGCAATTTACAAATGGGTCATGGGTTTGGAGGACCAAACCTGCAGAAATAAATGAATGAATGAATGAATGTTTTTAATGCTTGAATTGCTCTAATATTAGGATCATTCTTTATTGTATTGCAGTTTACAAATGGGTCATGGGTTTGGAGGACCAAACCTGCAGAAATAAATGAATAAATAAATAAATATATGAATAAATGAATGAATGAATGAATGAAAGTTAATAAATAAATAAATATAATTCTTTATTATATTGCAATTTACAAATGGGTCGTGGGTTTAGAGGACCCAAACCTGCAGAAATAAATAAATAAATAAATAAATATATGAATAAATGAATGAATGAATGAATGAAAGTAAAAAAAAAAAAAAAATTTTTATGTAATTCTTTATTGTATTGCAATTTACAAATGGGTCATGGGTTTGGAGGACCAAACATGCAGAAATAAATAAATAAATGAAAGAATAAGTAAATAAAAGTTCTAAAAGAATAAAAATAAATGTAAAAATAAATACAGAAAATAATACATAAAGGAAAACGGTAATAAAAATAAATTCAGGATTAAATTTGATTACAAATGAATTATATTGGTTTTATCAAGTCATTTATTTCTTTATTTTCCTAAATAAATGAAAGAATAAGTAAATAAAAGTTCAAAAATAATAAAAATAAATGTAAAAATAAGTACAGAAAATAATACATAAAGGAAAACGGTAATAAAAATAAATTCAGGATTAAATTTGATTACAAATGAATTATATTGGTTTTATCAAGTCATTTATTTCTTTATTTTCCTAGTATTAATTAATTCATTATTTTGTAATTTTTGCAGGGTTGGTCCTCCATACATGGGGCATGAATTTTTGTTGCATTTGTTTTAAAATAATTAATAATACCAAATTATCACACACACAATACAGCAAAAAAAAAATAT
>NW_015640049.1:88222-98334 GCF_001515625.1 Sinocyclocheilus rhinocerous
AATTTTACAAAATTACTTTTTTTTTTTTTTTTACTGTATTTTGATATAAATTTTGATACCTATATATTATATTTTGGTGTGTACACACACACACACACATACAAGTTATTTTTTAAATGAAAACACTGATATTTTAGTTTTTCTCAAGACAAAATAATAATCACATTAACACAATTTATCACAAAATGTACAGTCACTGATGCTTGAGGAAGCAAAACACACAATTTTGAAAATGAATTGTAATGTGTGTAAATGAAGCTGTATTTTTTTGTCAAATAGCTTCATCGGGGTAGTAATCCGTCCTCATCATGCAGATTCAGTAAGAGCCATGTGAACTCATGAGAAGAACTATTCAAGTTAAACTGTGACTCACGGCACAGGACACAGATCTCTCTCTTATGAGACATGAAACAGAAAACACACTCTCTGCTGAGGGATGGAAACTTCCCAAAATACACAAACACACACTTCATTTCAGCCGCCCACGCAAACACACACTTCCTTCATACGGCAAAGAACGAAAAGTATCTGATGAGCGAAATCTCCTGCGCTGAGCTCAGACGGACGGATCTGACGACAATAGAGGAGTCCTGTTAGATCATAATTGAATCCACACGCCGGCAGACAATTATAGACGGAAAAAATGAGTTGGTTATTTATGTCAAGCAATTAAAGAGTTCATTCCGCTCGCGTCTCCAGTGAGCTTCTCGCTCTGTCGTTCAGTTGTTCAGTCTGCCGTCATAATCGCTCTTTCACCCTGACTCTCCTCCGCTCGGGTTTCACTTTCGCAGGCCACAGAATAATGTCAGTGTTTCTGTGCTAAAGCACTCAATGTCTCTCCAACCAGGGCTATTGACAAAAACTTCAACCATAAATAAACACATTTTCATTACTTCAAATATATAATAATAATAATAATAAAAACCTTATTTATACTAATTAAAGTAACTAAAACTAAAACCATAGAAAAACCGTTTCATTACCTGAAATAAAATCAACTTTAACGGAATATAATAATAATAATAAAAACCTTAAAGGAAATAAAATATTAAAAGTAAAATATATAAAATATAATTTTTTATTTCACTAATTTTCCAAGGCAGCATTTTCACTTAGTTTATTTATACTAATTAAAGTAACTAAAACTAAAACCATAGAAAAAACGTTTCATTACCTGAAATAAAATTTTTAAAACTTTAACGGGAATAAAATGAAATGTAAAAAAGTAAACTAATTTTATTTCAGCTAGTTGCCCAGCCAACATTTCTCATCTTTGTTTAGTTTCCCTTGAAGTACTACATTTTAAAATAACTAAAATATATAAATAAAAGTCATTACTTGAAATAAACATTAACTGGAATAAAATTAAATATACAAAAAAAAAACAATTGTACATTTATTTCAGCTAGTTGCCAAGGCAACATTTTTCATTTTCACTTAGTTTAAATTGAAGTAGTAAAATAACTAAAACTAAAAGCATAGAAAAAAATCATTACTTGAAATAAGATAAAATAAACTGAAATAAAATCTAAAAAAGTTAACTGTATTTCAGCTAGTTGCCAAGCCAGCATTTCTTATTTTTGTTTAGTTAAACTTGAGGTAGTAAAATAACAAAGTCTACATAAACTTAAAACTAATAAAAACTTAATAAAAACAAAAACTACTAAACTTGAACTAAAATTAAAATGAAAACAAAACACAAAAATTTAATCTAATTTTAAATATTATTAAAAACTATTTGTCTAAATTTGTCACAATTATGTATAAAATAAATGTATACTCAAATTACACAGTTAAAAGAAATAAAATGTTAAAAATAAAATATAATTTTTTATTTCACTAATTTGCCAAGGCAGCATTTTCACTTAGTTTATTTATACTAATTAAAGTAACTAAAACTAAAACCACAGAAAAACCGTTTCATTACCTGAAATAAAATCAACTTTAACGGAATAATAATAATAATAATAAAAACCTTAAAGGAAATAAAATATTACAAATAAAATATATAAAATATAATTTTATATTTCACTAATTTGCCAAGGCAGCATTTTCACTTAGTTTATTTATACTAATTAAAGTAACTAAAACTAAAACCATAGAAAAAACGTTTCATTACCTGAAATAAAATTTTTAAAACTTTAACGGGAATAAAATGAAATGTAAAAAAGTAAACTAATTTTATTTCAGCTAGTTGCCCAGCCAACATTTCTCATCTTTGTTTAGTTTCCCTTGAAGTACTACATTTTAAAATAACTAAAATATATAACTTTAACGGAAATATAATAATAATAATAAAAACCTTAAAGGAAATAAAATATAAAAAATAAAATATATAAAATATAATTTTTTATTTCACTAATTTGTCAAGGCAGCATTTTCACTTAGTTTATTTATACTAATTAAAGTAACTAAAACTAAAACCATAGAAAAAACGTTTCATTACCTGAAATAAAATTTTTAAAACTTTAACGGGAATAAAATGAAATGTAAAAAAGTAAACTAATTTTATTTCAGCTAGTTGCCCAGCCAACATTTCTCATCTTTGTTTAGTTTCCCTTGAAGTACTACATTTTAAAATAACTAAAATATATAAATAAAAGTCATTACTTGAAATAAACATTAACTGGAATAAAATTAAATATACAAAAAAAAAACAATTGTACATTTATTTCAGCTAGTTGCCAAGGCAACATTTTTCATTTTCACTTAGTTTAAATTGAAGTAGTAAAATAACTAAAACTAAAAGCATAGAAAAAAATCATTACTTGAAATAAGATAAAATAAACTGAAATAAAATCTAAAAAAGTTAACTGTATTTCAGCTAGTTGCCAAGCCAGCATTTCTTATTTTTGTTTAGTTAAACTTGAGGTAGTAAAATAACAAAGTCTACATAAACTTAAAACTAATAAAAACTTAATAAAAACAAAAACTACTAAACTTGAACTAAAATTAAAATGAAAACAAAACACAAAAATTTAATCTAATTTTAAATATTATTAAAAACTATTTGTCTAAATTTGTCACAATTATGTATAAAATAAATGTATACTCAAATTACACAGAAACTCGGCTCTGCTCATGTTTCATGAGATCCATTGTGTGCAAAATATTTTTTTATTTTTATAAATCTTACAATAAAATAGCACAAATTCAACTTATGAATGACATTTGTTGTCAGATATTTTAATATCTTAACTTTTATCAATTTTTCACTGTTTAATACACTGGAAAAAAGTGTAGAAAACATTTTCACTATGAAATTGTTAGTAAATTTGACAAAACAATTACAAAGAAAATGGCAAGTAACATTCAATTAAACACTAAATTAAGTAGAAATTATACAGTATTTTCTTATAAAACTTACTCGAATAATCTTTGTTTTAATTCCATCATTTTTTATTACCGTGTAGTAACACATTTCTGTTATGGTCAGTTTTGTGTGGAGTTGATCGTCTGTGAGATCAAAAGATCCTTCATTAAAACAGCAGCTGTCCTGCAGCTCTAATGATGTGTGCGGGGTCATAGGTCATCGCTAATCGATTCTCCTGCTAACGAGTCGTTTCGCACTGCGAACCATTTCTGAATCACATTTAATTTGCTCAGATTTCAGCTGTAATATTAGTGAAACTGGGAAGAAATAGAATCAGAACTTCCTTAAGATTCATAAAACATTCATTACGTTGAAATCGGAACCAAAACCATTAACTAAATATGCATGAATCTCATTAAATGTCATTTTTTACCTCAAATTCAAAAGATTTTTTTTTATTATTTACTTTATTATTTTAAAATTCATCATGGTTTAATTTATGTCGCATTGTAGCATTTTTACATATGCTTAACTGTCGTGAAAATAATATTACAATGCAAAAAATCTTAAGAGTCCTTAAACAGACTTTATATATCACATAATTTTTCCTTTTGATTTTGGGATGAATTCTGACAGATATTTCTTTGTAAAATACACCAGAGATCAGATTCTCAGTCACTTCTAATGATGTTATTTTAGATTTCAGCTTTTCTCTACATCAGAGAGCAAACTATCTGTACACAGCGCTTAAAAAAAACACAGTATTCAATGCAAATCAATAGGCAAAATGACTCAAAACACACACGTCACTGTTTTGCGTCAGAATGATGAACTTACAGTCAAATGATAGTTTATGGGAAAAAAATACTGAAAACTATTTTTCTTTTGGAAAAAATGTTGTGATAATGTTTATTTGATTTATCTGTTTTTATCTTGATTAATTGGATAAAAATCAGATAAAAAGCTCCTAAAACTAACATTAGGAATCTCTCCTGACCCATAAATCTGATCATATTCCTGAAATGGTTTTGATAATCAGTTATTCTGTTTATTATTTAAATAACTGGATAAGAGTCATATATATAAAAAACAGCAACCTAAAACTAACAAAAAGCAGTAAACGGATGCTATAAATATAAGCAGAATATATGCATATAATAAATATATACAAACATATAAATATAAGCAGAATTTCAAATGTAAATCAAACTGAGAGGTGAATGCAATAATTTACATAAATTGTTTATGTTTACTTAAAAAATTTAATTTACTGAAAAAAAATGTTTTTTTCAAAGTTGTAAATACAAGATTTCTGGAGTTTTTTTTTTTTTTTTACAAGAAAATACTATTTCAGCCTTTGTTACTTTACTTTTTTATATTTCACATTTAATTCAATGAGTTACTTGACATTTCTTTGTAATTATTTATGAAATTTACTAGCAATTTGCGATTGAAAATTTTCAACACCAATTTTTTTTTTCAGTGTGCAACAGTTTATGTAAAATAGTGATGGAAAATTGGCCAAAGGTTAGGTAAAACGGAATTTAATGTCACAATTACTGCATGTAAAAATATTATTATGACCGAATTACACAAAAAAGTTAGTTCCACTTTATGCAAATAAGTTTTTACTTATAAATCTTACTTATAAAACTCATCAAATTATTCAAAGCATTTGATCAATTGATTTTTTTAAAATATTATAGTGTTTATTAAATATTGAATATAAAAGAAATTGTTATTACATATCATTATATTGAATTTTATTAAACAAAGTAATTAAGGTTAAAATTACTATTAATATTATCATTAAATGAACATTTCAGCACATCTCAGGGATGAAAACCCATCTCTCTGAATCGCCTACAAAGCGCTTTATCATAACATATCCCATAATTCCCCTGAGATTCCCACAGCAAAGGAATCTTGATCAATGAACGTCCTGAAACGACCCTCAGGAATCTCTCTAATCCCATCATTCCCTGAGGCGTCACATTCCTGAGACTCGTCCGCCCACAAACATAACACACAGTACCAGCAGTCCGATCCGCCACACTTCCAGAATCATTCCTTCACAGAAATGTTCATTTCGAAGCTTCGTTTGATAAAGTTTGATTCACCGCTTCACTCGTTTGAGAGCTGATTGACAGGTGGGCGGGGTTTAGTGTCGTGATTGGGTGTGGTGGGCGGAGTCAATCTGTGATTCTCTTGCTTTTCGTCATTCACAACAACAAGCACGCACGCTGCTCAGGACTGCTTTCATTTGCATGTTTGATTTCAAGCGGTTTGCATCATACAGCATGCGTCCCTGCCTCCGTCAGACACAACAGCGCTCGCTCGCTCTGCTCTGCATCACAGACACATCACAGCAGAACATTCAGCAAACACCAGACATTTACATCACTCACAAACACCTGCACGAGCTGCACTCTTCCCTTACATTCATTTATCATGCAACCTGAAAACTCACAGCTGCCACATTTATTTACAATAATAATAATAATAATAAAGAAAGAAAGAAAGAAAAGAAAAAAGAAGACAAAGATTCTGAAAGTTTCTTGCACTTTTTGAAGAAGATCCCATATTCATTTTTACTGAATTAATCGTTATTTTCCACTAAAGTACTACAGTTACCACAGTTGTACAACATTTATTTATTTATTTTTTTTTGTGATACAAAGCGTAAAAAAAAATAATTATGCTATATAAAACTTTTATTTAAAATTTTATATAATATATATATATACAATTTTAAATAAAAAGTCAATTTAAATGTAAATTTAACAAGAATGAATACATTTATAATAAACTTATATAACTTGTATAACTTGTCAAATATTATCATATTATTTATTATATAAAAAAGTATATACATAGTTACACATTAAATGTATCATAATTACAAATTAATATAGCACTATAGTGCATATATATATTATTATATTATTTAGTCATTAAAAAGTAAAATATATAATAAAATTGTAAGTAATCCATTGAAAACACACATTTAGAAAGAAAATCTATTATATAAAAAGAAACATTTGGCAGGAAAACATAAAACATTAAATCTGTTATATAAATAGAAACATTTGACAGAATATCAGAACCACATATATAATAAACAATTAATGTAAAAACATATTAGTTTCTTCATTTTACACTTTAGCTGGTACAGAGAGACACTATGATAGTATTTAATAATTACTATATTAATTTTTCAAAATAATTTCAAAATACTTAAAATAATACTATGGTAAAAAAAACATGGTATTACCACAGTACCAACAAAATACATGGGACAACTGTGGTTCTTTTAAGTGTTTTATTTTAGCGTAAACTTTACGTGTTTTAAACTGTGGTAAACGAGTGCGTTACTGATGTAATAACGCAGTAATACTGCTATCTGAGCTTGGCAGTGAAAATATGAGTGTGTTTACAAACAGCGATGACTACACCCCCCCCCGATCATACACATCATCAGCGATATGATCAATATCGACGAAACATAAACATCTGCGCGTTATTTGATCAGACTCTTCAGAAATAACAACATCAGTGATCGCCAGCAGCGCAGAAAGTGCTGAACACCAGGCGAAATAAACGCCTGAATTATCATATGCAGCCTTTGAAAAAGCTCACCGTTGCCATCCGATAATAACGACTGATATCCTAACATATGGGAGAGGATAGAATAAGTGCGGAAATGTCGACCAACCTTCGCGATTTTGTCGAAATGTAGACAGAATTCAGCACTTTTCGCAGCTCTCCGTCGCCATGTTTGGGTCAGAACTGCGCATGCGCAGACGCGGAGCAGCGTTGCGTGTCTCGCTCATACGCACGCAGTATTGTGAAAACCTATTACTCTATTTATTAAAACGAACGGAATCGTAAGCATTGTTTAAATCAAGCTTATTATCATTATTATTTAATTAATAATTAATGAATTGCTTGTAACCAGTTATAACGTCTGCGATTTACTAGGACAATTTATTTATTTTATTTATTTTATTTATTTAGTCATTTATTAGACGCTTTTATCCAAAGCGACTTACAAATGAGGACAACAGAAGCAATCAATTGTAGTATTAAAACAACTAAAAACAGATCCAAAACTAAAAGCTAAAACTTTATAAATACTACTTACTTACATTTTGAAAATAAAGAGATTAAATAAAAATGACAAATGCATACAACAAAATTGCAAAACTTAACATTTAAATGAAAAAAAAAATTTAATTCAATAAAAATGACAAATGCATACAACAAAATTTTCACATGCCCTTGAAAACACACACACACTTTGATGATTAAAGCCAGGAAATTCAAAGTGCTGCGATCGGGAGGATTAAACCCTTTTCTTCTGATTAATTTGTGCATGTGCTGCCACGTTTCATTAATCAACAAGCTGAATGGACGGTTCATGGATAAAGACTCGCTCCTTTAGTCTGTTCTCAGTAATCAGATATGCATCTATACACACATTTTTCGTTTTATGTGATTTGTTTCAGTTTGCAGTCAACCTGTTTAGGGCGTTACCTCCGTCATCCAACCCAACCGGCGCAGAGTTTGACCCCGAGGAGGATGAACCCACGTTAGAAGCGGCCTGGCCTCACCTGCAGGTGAACACCTGGACATTCATATGAAATTAATACTTTTATTAATCAAGGACGCATTCAGTTGATCAAAAGTGACAGTAAAGACATTTATAACATCTATTTAAAAAAATGCTATTCAAAGAATTCTGTTTCCACAAAAATATTAAGCAGCACAACTGTTTTCAACAATAATAATTATAAATGTTTCTTGAGCAGCAAATCAGCATATTAGAATGATTTCTGAAGATCATGTGACACTGAAGACTGGAGTAATGATGCTGAAAATACAGCTTTGATCACAGGAATAAATTACATTCGAACATATATTCAAATAGAAAGCAGTTATTTTAAATAGTAAAATATTTTACAGTATTACTGCTTTTGCTGTATTTTGTATCACATAAATGCAGGCATGGTGAGCAGAAGAAAAAACATTAAAAATCTTAACTGTTCTAAAACATTTTTGATAAAAGTCCCATCAACCTTCTATGGTTCTAACCATGACATATTTTTTCAAATAAGTTATTACATGAAATGGCTTCAATCATACAAATCAAAACAGATTTTTGAAAAACATTTATTTTTTATTTTTTTAGAAATTGATAGATTTACTTGGAACTCATGCAAAACAAAAATAAGTCGATCCCTATCCTTTAACCTTCACTGAAGACTCACTGAACTCATCCTCACGCTCATCACATTTGCACTCTTCCTACTAGCCTTTCCGTAATATAGAAGAAGAAATCATTTTGTTATTTATACATAAATACAACACTCTTAAAAATAAAGGTTCTTTCGATGGTTCCATGAAGAACTATTAACATCTACGGAAACTTTCCGTTCCACAAAAGGTTCTTTAGATTATCAAAATGTCCTTCGCAATGTAAAAACACGGTTCTTTCAAGAACTCTTTAGTGAAAGGTTCTTTGGGGAACCAAAAATGGCTCTTATGCCATCACTGCAAACATATGGTAACATTGATATTTTCTCAATTTACAGTAAAACTATGTTAGACAAAGTTAAATTGTGAATAAAAATATCTAATTTACTTAACACAGATGCTGAAAAAAATCCCCTGTGAGTAGAGATGCATAGAAATGAGGTTAATAGAGCAATTTCTGGAGCACTTCAGCAGGTGTGAGAAAGAGTTCTGGACCGACATTCAAATGTCATGTGACTTAAAAACAGCACAGCATTGTCTGCCTAAAGGCCCTTTCAATTCCCATAGTGCAGTAGTATATTGTATTTTTTTCAGAATAACAAGGAAATGCGTAGAAATTCATTCTTGCCATATGGCAACTCTGCACCATAAAGGGTTAAGCAGGCCTAAAGAAAACATAATTTCTTAATGCTTTCTGAACTTTTTGCAAACGTTAAAGGAACATTCCATTTAATAATTTTGTAAACATCACGAGAACGTAACTTTTGGAATGTTCTCTGAACGTTCCGAAACGAATAAGAACGTGAACATCCAACCAAACGTTTCAGAACTAAAACGTTCCACGAATTATGCATAAATAGCGTTTTTGTGCTGACGTTTTGAGAACGTTATCACACGCCAGATAACTCTGAACATTAATGTGTCGTTTGTTCATAACTTTGAATGAACCTCGGCAGAACTCTTGAAGTTCTGAGAACGTTGTTAGCTGGGTATTACAAATAGAATTTTAATTTGGGGCCCAGAAATCACCAAAATATTCTATTTTACTTCTAATAGAACATCATTTAAAAAAAATAGAAAATCACTGGGAGAAACAAACAAACACACATACATTGTGCCTTTTAGGTATCTATTAATTGTTTTTATTTATCATTTTATGTGTGTTTTCTTATATTGTTCTGTTTCTTTTCTGCCTCAGTATTGCCTGCGGTTGTTCCTGGCGTGTAGGTGGCTGACATCAGGCTGTCTGGCCATGAGTTTTTATAGTTGTGCTGTGGGTGTATGACTTTGACATTAGAAGATGAAGTAGACTAATACATGAGCTACATCTCAGGATTTCATCGGGTGGATGTGATGTAACACAGCTAGAAACAACTAATCTACTTGTTGACTTTAAGAGACATTTGGGCTGTGAAGGTCAAGATGCTGATTTCCATCATTCAAAAGGAAAGAAACATCTTGACCTTCACATTGATTTAAATTCATCTATTCCATTCTGAATGTTTCCAACGTGTCCCTTTGTCCCCCCCCCCCCCCAAACCCG
>NW_015640049.1:98721-101329 GCF_001515625.1 Sinocyclocheilus rhinocerous
CCCCAAAAAAAACCAGATTGAATTTAAAATATCATCTTATTCAAAGGCTGGAAATGAAAGCAAAGTAAAACTCTTAAAATCTAACATTACTAAAAATAGGTATTCATATTTTAATTCTCTGTGTACACATGTGTCACTAACAAAACAGGTATTTTTTATTTTTTTGCAAAAGTATATTTTTTCATCTATCCAATCCATATTTCCATCTTAAATGATCGCTGTTCTTCATTTGTCCGCTAGGTGGTGTGAGTGATTTGATCGTGTTTATGGCGCAAATACATGGAAAGGTGAATATATTATTCCGTAGCTTAATATATTCTGCGTTTTTGTCAATGCCATGCAATTTCATTTTTAAATGTATATAATACATTGATTTAACATTGATAATAATCAGAAGTGTTTCTTGAGCAGCAAATCAGCATATTATACTGATTTCTGAAGATCATGTGACACTGAAGACTGGAGTAATGATGCTGAAAATACAGCTGCGCATCACAGAAATAAATTACAGTTTAACAGATATTCACATAGAAAACAGTTACTTTAAATTGTAATAATATTTCACAATATTACGATGTTTACTGTATTTTTGATCAAATAAATGCAGCCTTGGTGAGACGTTTTTCAAAAACATAAAAAAAATAATTATTCCAAACCAAGCTTTACATCACACAAATTAATTATATATTTTAAATATATTCACATAGAAAACGTTTATTTTAAATTGTAATAATATTTCACTATATTACTGTTTTTACTGTATTTTTGATCAAATAAATGCAGCCTTGGTGATACTTTTTTTCAAAAGTATAAATTTTTTAAAAAGCTATAAAAAATAGCTTTGCGATCACATAAATGAATTATATTTGAAAATATATTAAAATATAAAACAGTTGTTTTAAATTATAACAACTTTTCAAGTAAATACTAAAGAAATCAGTATTTCGTATTATATTATTATATATTACAGTATTATATTATATTATATTATATTATTTACAAATTGACTGAAATGTGAAAAGTAAATACTAAATAATCATTATCATTAATAATAATAATGATAATAATCATTATTTCGCCCTACATATATTATATTATATTCACTGAAATGTGAAAAGTAAATACTAAATAAATCATTGTTTCGCCCTACATATATTATATTATATTATATTATTGAATAATTATTTAGTAATAATTTTTATTTATTTATAAAAATGCATCATATTACAGTGGTTCTCTTTATGATGTTACTGTGTGCTACGCCCACATTGAGCTGCTGGTCTTCTGATTGGTTTAAATCCCAGAAGGGGCGTGTCTGCAACCAACCTCGATCATTGGAATCGGCTCCAATGACTCTAGTCTGGAAACTGTTGCTGTCGTCGCGTGCGGGTTGACGCGCAGCGGTGCGTTCTCGGGCGCGTTTGGGGATGTGAGTGAATGACCCGCGTCCAGATCAGCGGAATGCGTGAGTACACGGCTCGTTTTGTGATCCGCTCCCGCGACGCCGCTGAGTTTCGGCCGTATGGTGCGTGACTTGACTGCAACGCTTTGACATGCTGTTATACTGCAGTGTTGTGGTGTTTGCGTGCTTTATAATTACAGTCTGTCAGGGCTGCTGTGCGCTGGCTGCGCGGTTCAGCTCCGTGTTTCTATGTGCGTGTGACTCCCACGCAGCGCGGAGCAGCTTCACTGCGACGCCGAAGCACAGAAACACACGCAGACACCGAGCCGTGAAGCGAGATGCGCTCCTGTCTGTCAGTGATCACAGAAGCAGCACACCAGTCTACTGGTTTATTTCTAGTACTTCTCACTCAGATCAGGGATTGTTTGCAGGGGGTTTCTTCAGTTAATGCTGCTTAAGTACTCTTAACCCTCAAGCATCCTTCGGAAAGCAGCCCTTAACTGGTCCTTCGTGGATACATTTGGCTAGGAAGGTCTCAGGTGTGATTTTTTTCTTTGAATTAAATGTCATATCACTATCTTTGATAAAATAAAAACGAGCAATTTATGCATTATTTTGGTGTTTGTTTTATTTATTTACCTCTAAATGTACCATATTTTTTTAAATGTAAAATATGCTTGTTTTTGCTATATTTAATATTTATTTTATTTCACTAAAAAAATAATTCCAGTAAGTTCAGACAGCCAAAACCTAAAAATTTGGTTACATCAAAAATATCAATAGCCACTATTTGGCTGCATTTGTAGGCTGAAATCTATAAGCCAATTGTTGTAACGAACTTAACCTCTTAAGTTTTAGATTTTGTCACAAGTTAAAATTGTAGAATAAAAAAAAAAACACATTTGTGTTGGGTGAGAGTAAACAAAGATGCCAAAATATGCTTACAGACAAATCTGACCATGCTATAAGGAAAAGACAAAGTAGGAGACAGAGTAATCATTTATTTTTAACAAAAAACATCACATTTCAATAACTCAAAGTAAAATGGTACCAAACTGCTAAGAATAAACAATAAACCATAGCAAGTGGCATGTTTCAGACATGTTTTGTTTGGAATCATCAACAAATCTTGCAGTAGGACTTTGATCTGACTTTGAAGTGTGTTTGTGTGTGTGTTTGTGTGTGTTTGTGTGTGTTTGTGTGTGT
>NW_015640049.1:109706-111280 GCF_001515625.1 Sinocyclocheilus rhinocerous
AAAAAAAAACGTACCAGAAAAAAAAAAAAAAACTTTTAAACCGTTTAACTGATAGTATTAATTGGTTAAAATTCGTACTTTCGGTTAACGGTTAAACGGTAAATATGAGCATCCCTAATCTCAACAGCTTTAAAACTACTGGTATTTGTGAAATTTGTTTATAGGAAAGGTTTCAAACATAAAATCATGCCACAGTATTTTATTTAGTATTTATCATAAAAAACAATTTTTAATAGTTTTCTTAGTTTGTTCATATGTGTGGACGGCTGCACCACCTGACGTTTTGGAGGTTTGAGATATCAAAATATAAAACAACATTCATCCTTTCCATGTACTGAAAACACATTCAAACTAAACAGGTGTTATCGAATAAAGTGATGTGTCATGAAAGTATTCAATAATTTTAAATTATTTTTAAAAATAGTTTACAGTTATACATACATACATACAAACAAATATTACACAGCTGAAGACACAATGTTTGATATCATTACTGACCTTATGTAATGGACTGGATCATTGTGTACCAGATCCAAAAGCCACTGCAGTTCACTGGAACTCCTATCAACTGCCAATTAACAGAACATAAAATGCACATTTTACAAGACATCGGCAACCTACAAAGCTCTCCTTCACTGACCACCCATTCAGGCCATGAAAGCATGCTGGCAGAACTCAAATAACAAAGTTTATGTTCACTTCATGTTCCACAGAAGTTTCAAAGAATATACAAATATATTCAGCACTGCTTATTATTATTTTCTTTTTAACTGTAAAGTCCTTCTCCCTTTACTGGAAAGCCTTGAACAGACGTGTCCAGTTCTGTTTAACCCTCAAGCATTCTTTGTATAGGAACCCTTAATTGGTCCTTCGTGGAAAATTTGGACACAAAAGTCTCAGATGTGATCCCAATTTTAATTAAATGTCATATCACTATCTTTGATAAAATAAAAACGAGCAATTTATGCATTATTTTGGTGTTTGTTTTATTTATTTACCTCTAAATGTACCATATTTTTTAAAATGTAAAATATGCTTGTTTTTGCTATATTTAATATTTATTTTATTTCACTAAAAAAATAATTCCAGTAAGTTCAGACAGCCAAAACCTAAAAATTTGGTTACATCAAAAATATCAATAGCCACTATTTGGCTGCATTTGTAGGCTGAAATCTATAAGCCAATTGTTGTAACGAACTTAACCTCTTAAGTTTTAGATTTTGTCACAAGTTAAAATTGTAGAATAAAAAAAAAAACACATTTGTGTTGGGTGAGAGTAAACAAAGATGCCAAAATATGCTTACAGACAAATCTGACCATGCTATAAGGAAAAGACAAAGTAGGAGACAGAGTAATCATTTATTTTTAACAAAAAACATCACATTTCAATAACTCAAAGTAAAATGGTACCAAACTGCTAAGAATAAACAATAAACCATAGCAAGTGGCATGTTTCAGACATGTTTTGTTTGGAATCATCAACAAATCTTGCAGTAGGACTTTGATCTGACTTTGAAGTGTGTTTGTGTGTGTGTTTGTGTGTGTTTGTGTGTGTTTGTGTGTGTGTTTGTGTG
>NW_015640049.1:111623-113147 GCF_001515625.1 Sinocyclocheilus rhinocerous
AACAAACAAACCTGTATTATAGGCTCATTCAATGCTTTGTTTGTGTGTGAGTGTGTGACACATTGAGAATGTTGTATAGGCTCACCCCTTCATTTATGTGTATGTATGATCTGCATTGTGTTGGCTTAATTGATTCCTATTGGACAAATAAAAAAAAATTTAATTACAGTATTTCCCATTCATTTCCTATGGGTGCCCACTTTTGTCCATGAAGGACAAATTAAGGAGGTTTTTGTTTTTTATTCAACCACTTAACTTTGTTGAATCGAGTTCATTTTGTGTGTGTGTGTGTGTTCAGGTGGCAAACTTAGGAAAAGTAGCCAAGTCTTGTACCGCTCAGATTAAGGAAACTATTAAAAAAACAAAATGATTTTGCCCACATTTGTCCCGAAGGATGCTTGATGGTTAAAACACTCTCACAGGTTAATTGTATTTGTTTATAACAATGTCCAGTGAACATACATGTATCGCATGACAATCCTGTCATTTCCAGCACATCTCAAATCATGTTATTTTGTGTCACATTGTGCGATGGGAATTACGTTTACAATTTGTTTGTAAATTGAATCATGACATCCTAATGTCACGGATACAGTTTTATGTAGGCAAAATGTGCCTAATTAAATAATGTTTTCACACTTTTTGCACAAAAAACAGAATTGAATGTCTGTAACTCAAATTTGATATAGACCTTATGTAGCCCCGCCCCTTTTCAGCTCCTTGCTCTTCGTCTTCTGTCTTCCGGTTGTATTTCCCCAGCGTTATGGTAAGGTCGTACGAATTTATGAATGAACCGCTCGTTTTAAAATCGTCCAGGTCTACTGACATTTGACATCCGATTCAAACATTATGGACTTGATAACTTTAGTTAAGTCTACACTATAAATCCACTTCAACAGCAATGCCATAGAAATGCAAAAACGGAAGTTCAAAGACTAAATTCTAAATTTAATCTACTACTTGTCTAAATGGTGTAAATTTTACTGTAAAAGTTTATTTAAATTTTTTGGAAATGATAAAGTAAAAAAAAAAATTTACATTCGGTGTGACACATTTGATGCCTTTTTATTTAAATAATTTTATTTATTTGTAGTTATCAGTTTCTTCTTACGTTTTTATGTTTGTTTCTTTTTAGTTTTTACTTAGTTGTTACAAAACAGGTTTTAGTATTTTGGTATATTAGCATTATTTCAGTTAATGAAGTATGTAGCGAATCAGCTCATGGGGAAATATGAATAATTAATCATAACTAGTTATAATTAATTATAAATATTTAGATCCGCTGTAGATATTTACTTGACCTCTCAGGGTCAACTGTCTGTCAATTCTAAGAACGTTAATTTCCTGGTTAAGGGAAATAACTTTCTTACTGTACAACTCTACACAGAGCCTGCAGCATAAATCTGCATGATTAGGGACTCCAGATATGAGCAAACAATGAACAACGTCAAGTATGATACAAGTAAGACTTTATTAACTACATAAACACTTAAACTAGTCCAACATACTACATAAACCTACACA
>NW_015640049.1:113165-119779 GCF_001515625.1 Sinocyclocheilus rhinocerous
TTTGCTCACATCTTCGCAAAACACAACCGAACCACCGACTCTGGGCGGGTCACTGAATGTGAGGCCTTTAAAGTCTGCGAAGATTCCTGCCTCTCAAAATGGGCTTGTCCAATGAGAAGGCTGACGTCCCAAGTGGGAGTTTTGAGATACTGGGGAGTTTTTATGACCCTTTGTGTGAAAGCATGGTAATTTTCATATGGAACTTGAATCGAAATTACTAAAGATTCTCAGGACACTAATATATTGCCTATGTACCAACATATAATATACACTCTCGTTTAGATCATCAGAAGACTAATTCATAGATACTAAACATGGTAGGATTACATATAGGTAAGATGACAGGAACGAGTGGTTCCATCATAAGCCTGTATAAAATCTCAAAGACAACATACACAATGACCTGAAGGATATGTGTGTTCATTCACAGAAAGGTTTCTGGACTATAGAAGAGTCCATTTTGCTGTGCATTGTCTTTCCTATGGAAAATGTAGTGAGAGGGGGAATTCTCAACATGCCATTAGGTCGTAAATGTATCTGGTCTAGCAAAGGTGTCGTGGTTGCCATGGGGACCAGGGGCCTGGGCCTCGTTCACAGACATCTTGGCACCCAGTATGTTTATTGGGTGAGGGGTCTGTGAATGTTTGATAATCTAATGAATAATTGATTTGTTAAATCAAATGAAAAAATGGTGTGTCTGATTGGTCCAGACGCTACAAGTATGTTTTTTTTATTGTAAATTTAAGTTAGATTTTTTAAATTGGCAACCACAGCTGCCTTTTTTACTGTAAATTTCATGATTTATTTTTTTTCACAATGTAATGTTAGGTGACAAGATTGCTGTTTAATTTTGTGCATTTTGTTCTGTTCTGTGTTTTTTTTTTTTTACGCATTTATCAAACTGTAAAACTTGACTCTAGCAACACAAAGATCTTAGGTTTCATTATCAGGGAATGCATGAACCTGACAAAATGAAAATGAAAGTTTTACAGCATCTACTTTTTCTTCTCATGCGTGGCAGTGATTTCATAAACGTAGCTTCTAATTGGTGAACACCCTGCTCTTAAATGACTCTCATTACTCTGATTTTGACGAGTTAATGGGTGTTTTGTGTCTGTGGACGGAAGTCATTGATTCTCTTCAGCTCTTAGAGAAGAGTCCTCTGTTATCCTCTCTTTCAGGTGCATTATTCTGCAGGGTTTACTTCAAAACAACCTCGTATTTGAATGAAGTTTAAGGTGAAGTGTGTCATTTTATTTGGATGTTAAAATACAATCTTGTATCCCAGTTTAAAGCAATAGTTCAACTAAAAATACAATTTGTGAAAATGTCCTCACCCTCAGGTAAGGGCTGGGCAATATGACCAAAAAAATTATCACGATAGTCAAGTCAAGTCACCTTTATTTATATAGCGCTTTTAACCATACAGATTGTGTCAAAGCAGCTTTACAGTATCAAAATAGGAAAATAGTGTGTCAATGCAAAAGGACAATGGTAAACACTCAATTTTCATTTAAAGGAGACATATTATGCCCATTTTACAATATGTAATATAAGTCTCTGGTGTCCCCAGAATGTGTCTGTGAAGTTTCAGCTCATAATACTCCACAGATCATTTATTATATCATTTTGAAAATTTTGAGTGGAAGCAGAAGCGCGCTGTTTTTCGTGCCTGTCTCTTTAAATGCAAATGAGCTGCTGCTCCCCGCCCCCTTTTCTAGAATAGAGCTGCGCCATTACAGCTCGTATCTGCTAAAAACATCTGTTTTGGTTCTGATTATCATGTTTATCGCGCTGAAATCATGCGTTTTAAACCATATGAGTTTAAACTTCTGATATACGGTTTTCTGAGCACACACATCTGAAGCACACGGACAGAAAGCGGCTGTCACAGCATATGAGTACTAAACGAAGTTCTCATTCACACAAGTTTGTTAAAAACACACGAGTTACAAAAACAGTCAGTTATGTCTCTCCTCTGAGGCTGGGACTCTAAACAGTGTTCTGTGCTCGTCTGTGCAGCCAAACACAGAACAGTTAGCATGTTTTGCTCAAACTTTTGCCATGGCTTTAGAACTGGTACACCTTTGTCGCTTGCAAAATCAAATGACGGCGTCGTGGGTGTAAACTTGCAGATTAAGGGGCGGTAATATTATAATGAGATCCCGTTGCCACGTCACCAAGGGAGCGAAATCAGACGCGCTCGTTTTCTCAGACGCTTGCAGAAAAAGGCTTACCAAAACAAAGTTACTGGGTGGAATTAACAGAGCAGCCATGATCGAGTCTTAGACAGTGTTCTAGGTTATTACAATTAAAATTTAAAATTAAACTTTTTTTTTAATCTTTTATTTTTTTGACCATTAATTGTGGTTTTAAACTACTCTTTATGGTCAGAACATGACAAACACGTCACGTTTTTGAATTCTTGACACTTTTCCAGTCATTTGTCTCTTAGACAATTAGATTTGTCTCTTATTTGACAGTAGCTTGAGTTAGGATGCAGATGTAAATTTATGTTCATGATCAAAAACAGTAACATATGTAAAAATGGTAACAACCTCGTTTTTATAAGGTGAAATGTAATTATTCTGACTGTTTGAGTTTTATTAAAATTAACCATTGTTCTTCCATAGTAGCATACATTTAGATCATGATAACCAAATTTAAACCACACATACAGCACCTCAATACCATAGTAAAAATATAACTATATAGTTTCTAAGTATTTGTATTTGTATTCGTTTGAAAGTATTTGTAACAGCTGTATAAATACATTTAGCATAAATGCACAAATGCTATAGCTTAATCACAAAAAATAACGTAATTATATTTGATTATTCCTTTAATACATGTCTACATTAATAATGTAATAACATTTGATATGAGTATTCCACATTTCTGCCACAAAACCATGGTGCAGTCAGTGTTACTACAGTAAATCCATGGTAAATGATGATGATTTGTAGATTGAAAAGCTTCTGACTGTATCATTGCGAACATTTATTGAACTCTTGTTATCGTTTTATCGCCCAGCCCTACCCTCAGACCATCCAAGATTAGGATGAGTTTGTTTCTTCATCAGATTTGTAGAAATGTAGCATTGCATCAGTGTCTCAGCAATGGATGCTCTGCAGTGAATGGGTGCCGTCAGAATGAGAGTCCAAACAGCTGATAAAAACATCACAATAATCCACAAGTAACCCACTCAAGCAGCGTTTAAATGGCTCTAAACAAACATGTGGCTGGATTTTGATGTGAGAGACAACAGAAGATGCACTTTTTCACTGGACTTTTTAATATGAATTATGGACTCATTTTTGTCTGGAAGAAACGATTTGAAGTAAAAAACATCTTAATGATGGATTTGTTTCAGCTTTTGTCTTCACAAGACATTAACTGATGGACTGGAGTGCTGTGGATTACTTGTGGATTATTGTGATGTTTTTATCAGCTGTTTGGACTCTCATTCTGACGGCACCCATTCACTGCAGAGCATCCATTGCTGAGACACTGATGCAATGCTACATTTCTACAAATCTGATGAAGAAACAAACTCATCCTAATCTTGGATGACCTGATTATGGCCCTGATTGACTCGACCAATGGCATGAGTTTGGGGCAGGACTGTCTGTTTGGTTAAACAATGGCAGATGTGAGGAGTGTTCGGGAAACCTGTTTGAAACTCATTATTTAACACTGAAAAGACGCAGTTCAGCTTTAAAATACAAGTGTAATTAGCGAGTAAAACAAACTGTTCTCAAGTCTGATCGGAAAAGACAAACACACTTTCACACAAATAAAGAAATGCAGTGTCAGTTGGACAAAGCATAGCCTTTTCAGGAATTACAAAAATCTCTGAAAACAAGCAGAAATGCAAATGATTTCAGAAGGCCGGTCATTGTTTTCTGTTCTGAAGGCGTTTATAGTCGTCTCTCTGTCATTTTTCCCCCTCGTATTCCTTACGTGTTCTCATTCTGTGGGACTGAACCCAGAAACACACGGTGAGTTTAGATGTGTTTCAGTCGGTGTCGTCCAGTCAGATGTGCTTTAAAACCAGAACACCTCGTTTCTAGCTTCGACTCGCTTCGTGAGCAGTAACAGGCTGCCTGACCGGCCGAACGTCACACTCAAATCTCCTTTGAACCCCCCGTTTTTGATGTCCGCTCAGAAACCTCTCGCCATTCTTAACCAAATCTGTGGCAGACTCACAGCCGAAAGCGTTTGTGCTGCAAAACTGCAATTTTCTTCAGCCCAAGCGTTTGCTGGTCTGCTATTTCTGACATTTATAGGCTGACTGATGAATTTTTAGCTCTTTTCAGAGAGGCTTGATTGAATTAGTCCGAGTTCAGAGCTCATACACAGTAAAAATCAGGCTGTTTTGGCATTTTTATTGTTCATTTGTCTGTGCACGATGCACTCTTGGAGACGGGATGTGACCGGATGATCTGCGTCGAGCTCTGAGCCGCGGCATTGACTAGCTCAGAGAGCTTCATCAAGGGTCACGAAGACGGAAATCCATTTCTTGAACTTACTTTGGCTGTAAAAAATAAAAAAATAAAAATTAGTCCTTGAGAACTTATTGAATAAACTTTATTAAATGGATAATGTTCATAAATATTAGATGGAAAAACTTAAACTAAGCGAACATTAGAAATGTTTCTTCGACAACTAACAGAAATAAGCTGAAGCAATATAATTACTTACTTGATAGAAATAAAAACTAAAACTGAAGTAAAACTAAGACTAATAAAATATATTAAACCTATAATGTTACATTTTCATTTGTCAAATTCCCCAAACAGGTTCAATCATATTCTGAATTAGAAAATTATTATAATGGAGCTAAATCTAAATTATGAGAAATCAAAATGATTATTTCACCTCCTGATATGATTTAAAAAATAAATAAATGTTATATTCATTTATTTATTCATTTACTGTATCGGTATTGGCAGATATTTGATATTTCTGGCAATATTTATTTATTTGTTTATTTATTTAATTATTTTTTTAAGTTGTATTCACATATTTTTTATATTTTGGGCAATATTTATTTATTTTTTAATCTGTACTGACAGATATTTCTTATTTTGGGTTATTATTTATTTATTTATTTATTTTTTAATCTTCAGATATTTTGGGCAATATTTATGTATTTATTGATCATTTATTTATTTGTTTTGGCAGAAATGTGATATTTCTGGCAATATTTAATTAATTATTTTTTAATCAGTATTGGTATTTCACATTTTGTGTGGTATTTATTTATTTATTTGGTATTGTCAGCTATTTCACATTTTGTGCAAGAATTATTCTTTAATCTGTATGGGCAGATATTTCATATTTTGACAATATTAATTAATTTATTTTTTAAATCTGTATGGACCGATATTTTAAATTTTGGGGTTATTTATTTATTTATTTAATTGGTATTTGCAGATATTTTATATTTTGGGGGATATTTATTTATTTATTTTAATCAATATTGGCAAATATTTGATATTTCAAGCTTATTAGAAAAATCATTATAATCCATCTAAATAAAAAAAATAATAAAATCCATGTAAATAAAAATGAGTATTTCACCTCCTGATTCTCTTCTACTCGCTCGTTCGTTTGGCTCAGGACAGACGCAAAATGAAGGAATCGCAGATGAACGACCCATCATAATGTGATCGTCATGTCTGTTGACGCAGTCGTCTGTGTGTGTGATATTAGTGAAAGTGTGTTTGTTTTCCTGATCTGTGTTGTCAGTGTAATCACACTGATGTGACGTGTCTGTCTCGCGAGTCCCAGACCTCAGTTCACTGCTGATTTGTTGGCGTTTTGGTCTAAAGCGATGACATGCAGTAACTCTTATGCCAGCGGAAACACGCTCAAATGCAGACCGAACATAAAGACATCCATCTGTTTGTGAGTAGTGCAGTTCTGACACCCAGAAACACCACATGGACATCTGATTGAAACGAGATGCTCCAGGAAAATCACATCATCTTTTTTTGTCAGTTTATTCATCACCAAATATATTGGCAAAAATAATGATTGTGCTCAAACAGGTGACCAGAATGGTTTCTAGCCTTCCATGGTTTGGACAAACAGGTTGTCCAGCCCTAAATTAAAACAGACTAACCTTTACCATGCAGAGCCTTTCTGGAGCAAATATGCTGGTTTTCTGGCACCACCGTAAACAGATGATGTCATGTATAAACTGTATTAGAGACGCACAGTAAATTGACTCCATATCGGTTATTTTTTTATCTGTATTGGCAGATATTTCTGGTAGTATTAATTTTATTTTATTTTTTTAAATCGATATTGGCAAATATTTGATATTTCAGGTAATATTCATTCATTCGCTAATTTTTATTTATTTATTTAGTCTGATATTTGATATTTCTGGCAATATTTTATTGATTGATTGATTGATTTGATCTGCATTGGCAGATATTTGATGTTTCCAGCAATATTTAGTTATTTATTTATTTTATAATCATATTTGCAGATGTTTTTGAAAATATGTATTTATTAATTTATTTATTTTTATTGATATTGCAAAATATTTTTAATTTTTAATTGTTATTGGCAGATATTTGTTTTTTAGGGCATTATTTATC
>NW_015640049.1:120000-120692 GCF_001515625.1 Sinocyclocheilus rhinocerous
TATATAAATCAATATTGGCAAAATTGTAATATTTGGGCAATATATTTTTAAATCAGTATTGGCAGATATTTCATATTTGGCCAATATTTGTTTTTTTTTCTTTTTTTTAAAATTGTTATTGGCAGATATTTGATATTTCTGGCAATATTGTTTATATTTTAATCGTTATTGGCAGATATTTGATATTTCTGGCAATATTTCATTTATTCAATATTCAATATTTCATTTTTTAGGCAATTTCAAATCGGTATTGCCGGGTATTTCGGTCGGTCGGTCGGTATTGGCAGATATGTCATATTTCCGGCATTATTTATTTATTAGTATTGTCAGATATTTCATATTTCTGGCAATATTTATGTATTTATTATTCATGAATTCATTCTTTTATTCATTTATTTATCGGTGTTGGCAGATATTTGATATTTCCAGCTTTATTTATTCATTTATTTTATTTATTTATTTTACTTGGTATTTGCAGATTGATGGATTGATTGATTAGTATTGGCTGGTATTTGACATTTCCAGCTTTATTTATTTATTTATTTGTTTGTTTGTTTTGACATATATTTGACATTTCTGGCATTATTTATTTATTTATTTATATTTATATTTATTTATCAGTTTTGACAGATATTTTGTATTAGGTTTCTTTCTTTCTTTCTTTCTTTCTTTCTTTCTTTCTTTCTTTTTCT
>NW_015640049.1:124698-136130 GCF_001515625.1 Sinocyclocheilus rhinocerous
TATATAAATCAATATTGGCAAAATTGTAATATTTGGGCAATATATTTTTAAATCAGTATTGGCAGATATTTCATATTTGGCCAATATTTGTTTTTTTTTCTTTTTTTTAAAATTGTTATTGGCAGATATTTGATATTTCTGGCAATATTGTTTATATTTTAATCGTTATTGGCAGATATTTGATATTTCTGGCAATATTTCATTTATTCAATATTCAATATTTCATTTTTTAGGCAATTTCAAATCGGTATTGCCGGGTATTTCGGTCGGTCGGTCGGTATTGGCAGATATGTCATATTTCCGGCATTATTTATTTATTAGTATTGTCAGATATTTCATATTTCTGGCAATATTTATGTATTTATTATTCATGAATTCATTCTTTTATTCATTTATTTATCGGTGTTGGCAGATATTTGATATTTCCAGCTGTATTTATTCATTTATTTTATTTATTTATTTTACTTGGTATTTGCAGATTGATGGATTGATTGATTAGTATTGGCTGGTATTTGACATTTCCAGCTTTATTAATTTATTTATTTGTTTGTTTGTTTTGACATATATTTGACATTTCTGGCATTATTTATTTATTTATTTATATTTATATTTATTTATCAGTTTTGACAGATATTTTGTATTAGGTTTCTTTCTTTCTTTCTTTCTTTCTTTCTTTCTTTCTTTCTTTCTTTCTTTCTTTCTTTCTTTCTTTCTTTCTTTCTTTCTTTCTTTCTTCATTTCTTTCTTTCTTTCTTTCTTTCTTTTTCTTTCTTTCTTTCTTTGTCAGATATCTGATATTCTAGCAACCACATAGCGATGCACTAGAAACCACTCTGAACACCTTAGCAACCGCATAGCAATGCCCTGTTATTGAAACATCTAGATGATGTGTCTTGTGTGTTTCCTCAGGTGCAGGTGTGTGTGTGTGTGTGTGACGGACATCATCATGCTCAAAGGCTCTCAGTGATCCGCTCCTTCCCATGATTCCACACCAGGCCGCCCCATGCCAGCCCGTAACCACGACGACCGCTCGCCTCCGTGAGCTCCTCCTCTGTCACCCGGCGGCCGTTTGACTGGATGAGGAACCCAGCCTCCAGTGATGTGATGCACAGGTTTGAGGTTCTAGGGATTGTGGGGGAAGGTGAGTACCGGCAGACCATACCAGACTGAAAAAAACAGGTGAAACTGAGAAATGATGCGGAAAATACAGGATAAAGGAACAATTCATGCACTAAATCCTTTTTTCCTCCTGTATTCTTCCATCATTTGTCACAAATGCTTTTTATGGCCTTGTTTCTTGAAGCACTTAATGGGGTCACATCATGAAAAATCGAATTTTCCTTGAACTTCTGAAATAAGAGTTTGATGTAGCATGAGAACTTGCCAAACTCAGGTCAAAAAGAGCTCTTATTGAGACTAAGCTGCAAAAACTATTCATTTTTTGTCTTGTTTTTTTATCTCAGACATTGCAAATGCATTAACACATGACTGTTTTGTTTTTATGCAATCTTTATGGGCACTTTATCTGAAATAGAGCAGTGAAAACGGAATTGAATTCACACTTATTTTCTCTGAATCTGAGTGTAGTTGAGTCAAAGTTGTCCGATCACAGTCTGAGGAACCTGATTTTGGTCGTAATTTCATTCTGACAAAGTGTGCAGTGACTTGCGTTTTACTTTTGGCAGAATAATATCCTGGCATGGAAGAAAACTCAAAATTGCACAGCGGTGTTTAAGTGGAAATTTGTGTACAAAGAAGAATATACTGTTCTGCTTGTCGATATTTATTTTATATTACGTACCTCATCGAGTAGTTCTGACTGACAAGCAATTGAATGACCTCTTTAATAAGTCTTTAATACATTTAATAAGGCATTTTATTTTATTGTACTCATATACTGTACTGTTCAGAAGTTTGGGGTTAGTAAGAGTTTTATTTTTTTATTTTTTAGAAATTACTGTTTTTCAGCAAGTGTAGATTAAATTGATCGTCGATATTTATTTTACATTACGTACCTCATCGAGTAGTTCTGACTGACAAGCAATTGAATGACCTCTTCAATAAGTCTTTAATACATTTAATAAGGCATTTTATTTTATTGTACTCATATACTGTACTGTTCAGAAGTTTGGGGTTAGTAAGAGTTTTATTTTTTTATTTTTTAGAAATTACTGTTTTTCAGCAAGTGTAGATTAAATTGATCAAAAGTTTCTAATGTTACTAAATATTTCAAATAAATGCTGTTCTTCTGAACTTTCTATTCATCTGTGAATCCTGAAAAATAAAATGTATTATGCTTTCCACAAAAATATTAATCAGCACAACTGTTTTCAACTGATAATAATCAGAAATGTTTCTTGAGCAGCAAATCAGCATATTAGAATGATTTCTGAAGATCATGTGACACTGAAGACTGGAGTAATGATGCTGAAAATACAGATTTGATCACAGAAATAAATTACAGTTTAACAGATATTCACATAGAAAACAGCTATTTTAAATTGTAATAATATTTCACTATTTTACTGTTCTTACTGTGTTTTGATTAAATAAATGCAGTCTCGGTGAGCAGAAGAGTCCAAAAAAAATCTTACCGACCTCAAACTTTTGACGGGTAGTGCATCTCTTTGTCTCTATTCTGCAATATTCAATCAAGGTCTTTATATTTAACATGAATGTTGCATTTTTAAAGATCTTGGTCATGACTAATGAATGTGCTGGAATGTACGTCTTCCGGCGATTCAATGTATTGTAGGGACGTGAGTGTTGAGTGTGTGAAGTCGACCTGCAGCCTCTCGCTCTCTCTCTCTGTACATTTTGTATGAGGGTGTGGTAAAAGTCTCGGGGGGGATCAGGTTATTTTTACCCCTTCATCTATCTCTCACACTCTGATGCCCCACTAACAGCGAGTGTGTGTGTGTGTGTTGAGGAGGGCTGGTGGTGTGATCGTTGGGTAAGATGTGTGCTTTCTCACAATGAGTCTTAAGGGTGAATATCATGAAAACTGTAAAGCTGGGGTCATATTGAACCCCAAAATAAGAAATTACATATTGCCTAAAGAAAATGAAAACTTTTGTCTCAATTGTTGCATTGTGACATTGTTTTCATGACAGTGATGCACATTAAAAGGCCATTCACGAAGAAAGCATTTTTGCGTTTTTAAAAACATGAGACTCTAATGGGCTTAATGCCACTGATATAACAAATATAAATAATTCTAGGATGGACTATTTTTTAATATTTTTGACTATTTTTGTGAATCATTTCTAAATTATCTGGGTTCTGGGGTTGCGAAAATTATGTTGTTCCGATTACACTATATAATGCCAGTTGTATTTTGATATGTTAAAATGATCTTGTAAACAACATCCATTAATTTGTAATAAAAATATTTAAAAACAGAAATAAATTAATTAACTTTTATGTGTAATTTGCATTTCGTGAAACCAACAATAACTAAATTATAAGATGTGAGAGTAGCAGGGCAACCTGAAAACTTAAAAAAAAATTTTAATTGAAAACATGAGACGCAGAGGAGTTTAATAGGTAAAAAACCACAAGGTGTAGAGACAAGTTTTTATAAAATTTGCCGTCTTTTAACATGCATTTTTAGAATTTTTTGTCATGCGCAAGATGCTGCAAAAGATGCGAGACGTGGGTTCAGCGTTCAAAGACATCCATCTAACATGTATTTACATAGAAAAATGATGGAAAAACAGTGCAGTTGAATGCAAAAACGTGTTGTGTGTGTGAACTACCCCTAATTCTACCAATTCTGTTTAAACTATTGATATAGTGATTTATTAAATAAACTGTAAAGTGAAATTGTAAGTGCGTAGCTGATATTCAATACTTTTAGGAAGTTTATTTGTCCTGAAATGTGGAAAATTAAACAACATTTTGCTAATAATTTTTATGATGCTGTTTTATTAGCTCATGCTAATGAGAATTTGTCCAAGTTTATCTTATCTTACAGATATTTTTTGCATTGCAATAATGCAATTTTGGGGTGTGAAAATAATGTCACATTGCCAAAAATCTGTCATCATAAAATAGGCAAAAACATGCATTGGTCACTTTTAAGATTGTGCACTATTTGGGCTGATAAAGTGTTGTTTCTGACTAATGGAAGGGAAACATCCAAAATACAGATTTAAGTGTTTATTTTATTACACTTTATCTATTTGCGTCTGTAGATTTAAATTACAATCCATATCTTTAAAAGTTTTCTTCTCCACTTCAGCAGCACTTACATACACCAAACTCAGTTTTATTCCTATTTATATTCTGAAGGTTTTTACTGAGGAGTTTGTTCATATATCATTCAAATGGATTTATATAACATTTTATTCCTACAAACATGGTAATTTTTTCTGTATTTTCATCATTTACTATTACTTTCATACTTTCTGTCTAATTTCATTGGCATTTTAGTGAAAACAGAATATTTTTGCAGACTAGTGGAAAAAAACATCCAAAATACACATTTAAGTGTTTATTTCATTGTATTTGATCTATTTGCGTCTGTAGATTTCAATTACAATCCATATCTTTAAAAGTTTTTTCTCCACTTCAGAAGCACTTACAAACACCAGACTTAGCAGTTTTATTCCTCTCTATATTCTGAAGGTTTTTACTGTGCAGTTTGTTCATATTTCATTTGGACTGATTTCTATAACATTTTATTCATAACAGCATGGTGGAAATGGATTTTCTTCTGGCTGTTGACAGTATTTTCTGATTTGTGGAGTGATAAAAAGAGCAATACAAAATCCCTTCAGTAAAAACCTTTAAATGTAATATGTCAACAAAATCAAACAGAAATTTTGAACCTGGCTTTATCCAGTGTTCAGATTTATTTTCTGGAAATGTATGCAAATTAGCGCATATTTACTTATAACATTTCAGAATACTTACAATACAAAAAAAATGTTTGCATTTCTTGATGTAATCAATCAACTGGGGAAACATGGTGATAACTATTAGTTAGAATGTTAACCCTATTCACCTGGGGTGTCCAAAATATAATTCCATATATCTTTTTTATATTTTACCTTGAGATTCACTCACAAGGTCTTAAGGTCTTTGGTAAATAATGATCATTATTAGGGGATTTTTGTTGATCTGTGACTCCAGCAATAATGATAATTATAAAGGTCATTGTGTAATATAATCTAGATGAACACAAAATAATGTATAAACAATGGTAGTGTATTAACTGATGCTCTCAGATGTGTGTTCAGCTGTCAGTAGATCAGTTTCTCTCTGTTGGCCATCAGTAGTTTAATCTCCTCTCAGCTGTGCTCTCCTCTCTCATTCCTCCGTTCCCATCCTGACTTCTTTGTTTATCCTCTCGCCGCTCAATGCTAATTGAAAGCCAATTGATTTGGTTGAGACTTGCCAGTATATTTCTGCCTTCAGGTGATCTTCAAATGATGGTGTTTACGAGATGAGTGCACATGAATGTCCTCAGAGGGAAAGTCTGGGTTTTCAGAGGAGCGTGATGGAAGTTAATTGGTTTTGATTATAATCAGGCCCACATGGAACTGAAATGTCTGTCATTCACAAACTTCTACACAAATTCGAATGATGGTGTTTACGAGATGAGTGCACATGAATGTCCTCAGAGGGAAAGTCTGGGTTTTCAGAGGAGCGTGATGGAAGTTAATTGGTTTTGATTATAATCAGGCCCACATGGAACTGAAATGTCTGTCATTCACAAACTTCTACACATCTACCGCCCAGTGCATTATTTTTAAAAGGACATTTCACCCAAAAAATATTTATTCCCATTTACACTCTCATGTTGTTCCAATTAGTGTTATTTTAGTATCATTGATATACTATACTATACTGTACTATACTATACTGTACTGTACTGTACTATACTGTACTGTACGATACTGTACTGTACTGTACTGTACTATAGTATAGTTTTTGTTAATATTTTAAATTAGATTTTACTATGTATATTTTCTATATAATCTTTAGATTTTAATGAAAGATTTAGTCATTTTGTTGTGTTCTTCTCAATTTTATTAGTTTTTTTTATATGTCTGAAGTTTTTAATTTTAATTTTTTAGTTTTTGTTTATTTAGTTTTTAGTTATTTTAGTACTTCAACTTAAAATAAAAAAAAATGAGAAATGTTGATTTGGCAGCTAGCGGAAATAAAATAAGTTCAAGCTTTTTATATTTACTTTATTTCAGTTTATGTTTATTTGATTTAAAAAATGGTTTCTAGTTAACGATAATAAACCTGGCTACCAATCATATGATTTTTTTTTCTGTGCAGTATTATTTTAGTATTATTTATATCCTATTATAGTTTTAGTTATTTTGATTTGATTTATATTTTAGTTTTCAAATAAAATTATCTCATTTTTTAATTGTATGTGCATTTATAATTTCACGTTTTATTTTTTTAAACATTTCTAAATAGTGTTTTATTTTGTTTTGGTTATAGTTTTATTTCAGATTTAGTTTTAATTTTTTTTCAGTTAGTTGCAAAAGCAACATTTATAATTTTCATTTAGTGAAAGTTTTTATATTTTACTTGTATAACTTTAACAGTTATATTTTACTTTAATTTCAGCTTTATTTTATATAACCAATATGTTTTTAATAGTTTTGGTTTTAGTTAACAATAACAACACTGTATCTTCTGTATTTTAAGAATATATTTTGAACTTTGGAGTCCAAACATTTGAGTTTCATTGTATGACAACACGAAAAAACAAACACTTAGACATTCTTCAAAATATGTGCCTTTGTGTTTCACAGAAGAATGAAAGTCATACAGGTACAAGTTTGAAATGACATTTTTGGATGAACTATCATCAGGTATTTGGGCTAATTTGAATGCAGTTTCAGCATCAAAAACAGTGTAGAAATTTCAGCTGTGTTAAACATATTTGTGACCCTGGAGCACAAAACCAGTCTTAAGTCGCTGGGGTATATTTGTAGCAATAGCCAACAATACATTGTATGGGTCAGAATTATTGATTTTTCTTTTATGCCAAAAATCATTAGGACATTAAGTAGAACAAGTAAGATCATGTTCCATAAAGATATTTTGTAAATTTCCTACCGTAAATATATCAAGATTTTCTCAATATTTAGATTTTTTTGCACCCTCAGATTCCAGATTTTCAAATAGCTGTATCTCGGCCAAATATTGTCCTATCATAACAAACCATACATCAGTGGAAAGCTTATTCAGCTTTGAGATGGTGCATAAATCTCAATTTCAAAAAATTGACCCTTATGACTGGTTTTGTGGTCCAGGGTCACATTTTGCCATATTTACATGAAAGTGCCCAGTTTAACTGTCCAAAATATGATCATAATTATGACTTCCAAACTTGTATGAACATCACAGGAAGACTTCAAGAAAGCTTTTGGCCTATTAGTGATTTTCACACTGAGCCCTCGTTGAATGTTCTCCTTATTCAGGAAAAATCGAAAACAAATGCTGATGAAGTCTCTGTGACTGTTGCTCCTGTAAAAACAGGTCACATAGTTCCACCTTTATGGCCTCGTTTTTCTTCTTTTTTTCTATTCCGGCTCTGGAAAAAGCAGGTTAAGCTACACACGTCGTAAAGATTAGCCTGTTTCACATGAGTCTGGAGAATCACTGCCTTGTCATACACTCGCAGGACGCGTCATCTGTCCTCAGCGGATTGGTCGAGGCGTGTGTGGCTCTCCTCCTGATTGGCTGAGGCAGAGGAGTGGGCGGGGTTTAGCAGTCACGCGGCAGACTCCTGTGGCGGTTTCAGCGTAGTTTACCAGCATCACGTCTTTATCACACAGTGAGTTCAGGAGATGCTGGCCGATCATGTGCATCACGCAGGCCGTCTCACCACAGGATGCTCACAGCGCGAGTGTGTGTGTGTGTGTGTGTGTGTGTGTGTTCCTCTCCTTTTGCATCAGTGCAGCTGATGTCATCGCATTTGTGAAGTGGAGGATAAATAATGTGACTCAGAGAAACAAAGGATTCAAATGATCCCAGAGGAAGAGTTTATTGCTCTTTTCAAGCTCAGCAGCTCAGTTATGTTTTAAGTATCAGCTTTGTTTGCAGAGTTAGAGAAATAAAAATAGTCCGGTTTATTATAAAATCATCTTGAGATGTCTGACTTTTTATTGTGGGTATCGTGAGCAGATCTGAGACATTGTTGAGATCTAATAGAATTTTTTTTTTTACATTTAAAAAAAAGTGAATTAAATGCACGATGCGTGAACGAGTCAATGATTAATAATCGTCAACTCAGCAATGACCAAAATAATCATGATTATGATTCTGTCCATCATAAAGCAGCTCTAATGTACACTGTAAGCCGCTGTGTATGTCTTCACATCGAGCAGGTTGTGGTGAACGTGACGTGATGTGGGCCCGGATCTGTTGGCTGGGAGTTTGGGATGAGCTCAGCTCTGCGTCTCCTGCGGGACAGTCGATTTGTGCCACAGATATGATCCGTGGTGCCAAAAAACGGAGCGAATGCACGACGCACAGACCCCTCCATCAAAAACACTCGCGTTTACAGACACCTGAGCGCCAGCTTGCATATTGTTTGGGCTCAACGCGCTCGTATGAGATTTCTAATGAATTCCGCTGATTAAACAAACACGTTGACTGTGCTCGTGTCCCACAGGTCTCAAGCTGAAAACAGGGTGTTCTTACAGTTCCCTGAACGTTTCTCTGTCTCTGTCACGTCTGTGTGCTGAGGTGACGGCCTCGCCTTCACTCGCTTCATTCATCAGCCACAAAACGCTCAGGGTTTTGGCATCTGCTGAGAGTCATGTTCACAAAGACAGGTGGAGCTGGGTGAAAGTTTGAGTAAAACCTGTTTGTTTCTCTGTGTTTCTCTGGCAGGAGCTTACGGTGTCGTCCTGAAGTGCAGACACAAGGTGAGATCTCAGACACACAAGTTCATGTCGTTTTTAAACCCACAACACAACACTAGTCATCTCATTTGCAGCCTGCATGGCTTACAAAATCGTGTGTGTTCAGAAAAAGGGGGGCCTGGAAAGCATATAAGTCCATACTAATTATTAATTTTGAAAGAAAGTAGCGTGCAGTATGCATGCGTTGCAAATTATACACATATAGTATAACACAAAGCATTTTCTGTATGCACGGAAATGTGCATTGCAAAAATGTGCGTATGTGCAAAATATGCAACGTATCCCATAATGCAATGCACTCATAACGTAGAGAGCTTATGTGACACATAATGTTGAAACGTTTACTGTTCTCTAATGCATATTGTTTCACATATTAATTTTTTTATAATTAGCACACTTCCTTAAAACGCACAAAAAAACGTAATTTACTTCAAGCAAAATTGCATTCGTTGCATTTGCAAAATTTATTGTTTTCAGACAGTATATCATGAATACATTTTTTTCTTTCTCATGAATGTAACAAAAATGTTAAAATGTTTTATGTTTAAAACAATACGGAGTAAACAAATATAATTACAAATATTTAAATATTTTTTACTATATATATACAGTGGGTACGGAAAGTATTCAGACCTCAGTTATTTTAAATTCTAAAAATATTTCACAATTTTTGATCAAATAAATGCAGCCTAGGTGAGCAGAAGAGACTTTTTTTGTCGTTTTTTTTTCTGTACAGTACATACTCTACAGTCTGCTGTGTTACCGTGGTCTGAATAGTATCAGGTTTGCGTTCAGCGCTAACAGAAAGTGTCGTGATGTGACATATGGTGAGTTTATCTATTAATATCTCCTCCGGTCATGAGCGGTGCTGGTCGTAGCGCCCCGCGGCCGTCAGACAGATGGTCTCTCCGCGGCGTTCTGTTCACAGCTCTCAGTCTCGGTCTCTGACCCAAACACTGCTGCTCTCATCTGCCGCGTACGGTCATGCTCACTCACTGATCTGATGCTCTTCACTCACATTTGAGCGTGCTGTTGTAGTATGCAGAGAAATGGTCTGACTGTAGACATGTTTACATGCACTCATTTTCATCAAAGACAGGAATCAGTCTGACGTCCAATTCTCAAAGTTGTGTTTATATGAACCCTAAACGCTGCAAACCGACTCACATATTTGTTTACATGTGCATTGAACAAAACTTCCCAGTCACCATTTTCAGATCAATTTTTAGTTATTTTAATTAGTCAAATGTATTCATTTCTTATCTATTTCAATCATTCCAGTCATATATATTTTAGTCATTTTTATTTAAATTAAATAACTTTATTTAGTTAGTTAAATTGCATATTTATTATTTTATTTTAAATATATTTATTTTATATTTATCACTTTGCATTACGCTTTGAATTGCATATTATTTTTTTGTATTATTATTGATTGTTAATACTAATTTTATTAATTGTTACATTTATGTATATTTATATATATGTATAATTATTAATATTATTATTTTAATAATTGCTTCAAACAAAACTTAAGTGTATGCATAGTATTGTTGCCACTTTTAGAACAAAATTAATTTGTTTTTATTTATATTTTTTATTCATTTTATTTAGTTTATTTTAATTAATACAATTTTATTTTATCATTGTTTTATTTTGAACTAATGAATTTATTTAGTTAAATTTTTATTATTTATGTATGTATTTTAAAATTGTACTTTGCATTGTTTTGCATTTATATGACATTATTTATTGTATTAATATTGATTAAATACATTATTTATTGTATAATTTATTGATTATTATTGTAATAATTTATTATGTTATGCTTAATTAGATAATTTCAGGTCTTCACCATGCCTTTCCATCTGATCGAATCACTTGTATCCATAAGGCAAAATCTGCTATAATATAATGAAATATTTGCAATTTGCATAAAAATCAATTCACTAAATCAGAATTGTCCTCAGATCTGCAGATGGCACAAATAAGATCGAAACATACTACATATACAAATATGTGAACTTGCTGTTGTAGATGTGCATGATTTCACGTTTGCATTGAAATATATCAGTACGTGCATTTTTAGTGTTGCCGCAAGAGACGCTATAACAGTTAGTGAAAACGGTTGTCTTCTACGGTCAGTCTTCTAGGTGTAGGGTTAGGGTTAGGGGATAGAATATACAGTTTGTACAGTATAAAAACCATTTTGCTTATGGAGAGTCCCCATAAACCACATATATCAGCGTGTGTGTGTGTGTGTGTGTGTTGTTGTTGGGTGCAGCTGTGCTGGCAGTAGATCACAGTCAGTCTGGATTATAAAGCTGATGATTCCAGCCACAGGCCTTTATTCTGACACTGTTGCTTTCATCTCAATAGCCAGGTGCAGAAGAGCACACACACACACACACATACTCAATCACACACACACACTCAATCTCACACACACACACACACACACACACACTCACACACACTCAAACACACACACACACACTCTCTCACACACTCTCACACACACTCTCACAC
>NW_015640049.1:136142-140260 GCF_001515625.1 Sinocyclocheilus rhinocerous
ATATACTATTTTAATCAAATGTTAAATCAAATTTGTTTCTTTCTTGTTTTCTTTTTTTTTTTCCTTAAATAGTAGTATATTGTATTGTTGTCACATGACCTCTTGATGTTGCATGTTTAATTCAGCATGTGATGTCCAGATAGATAGATAAGTAGTAAGGAAATAAATAATATATTTTTGTCCCAATTCTGTGATTCTTGATTCATCACACTAGAAATGGAAGGTCAAGTCAGGCGCACTGCATTGTGGGTGTGTTTTGTTGTAAATGCATCAGGAGTGTTGCATGCATACAGTAGTTGTTTAGCGCAGCGTGAAGAGGCGTTGTGATTTGTGAGCTGCTGAATTAGTCAGGTTTGTGACTCAGAAGTTTCTGTCGTTAACTGATGACAGGCTCGTCAAAGCATCGTTCAGAGCTTCTGATAATGACGCAGGGGTTTTCATTAGCCTGATTTCATCATCGTATCAGAACAGAGCTCTTCGTCACTGCTGTCCAACTCGTCCATCTTCATCACACCTGATCTTTCCTCTCGCTGCGTGTGAGCTTTATGAATCATTTGCACTGAGCTCTTTGTGAATATTGTTGACATGTTACACAGAGTTGACAGCTAATGGCGAGTCAGCAGAGATCCGACTGGTTTTGGTCTTGTTGAGGCTCTGATTCCATGTGTACAGATCTTGTCTGCTTGTGTTTGGGTTTCTGGCTTTTAAACGACTGACACCAGAAGTTTTCCAGATGCCATGGATACCCAAATAGATGTATATTTTAGAAAGATCGATAGATGTATATTTTCATGCATAAAGACCCTTTTATACTGTGAAAAAAAAAAAAAAAGCACTGAAAAGTCCTATTAAAGCAGCAGTACTTTTAGATGTATAAACTATGGCTGTCAAAAGAATATATATATATTGTTTTTAATTAATCTTTATTAATTTTTTTATTTATTTTTTATGTACATTTTAATTTATTTTAATTTGTTAATTTGTAGTTGTAATTTTAATATGTATTTTTATTATAATGTTTATTTACTATTTTTCATTTAACTTTTCCAGCAGGCCCTTTGTTTATTTTTATTTACTTTATTTGGTATATTTATTTATTTGCATTTTACACAACTTTTCAGCAGCTCCTTTAGTACCTTTTAATGTTAATTTATTTACATTTTAATTCATTTGTTTTAATTATTTGTCTTAATTTATTTTTAATTTACATTTATTTATTTTCATTTTACACTATTTTTCTTTTAACTTCTTAGCAGATTTAGTACCTTTTAATTTTATTTTTTTAATTTGTTTTAATTAATCCCTTCATGCCCTCTTCTAGCCCCGTGGTCCACAGACCTGAATTTGAAAATTTGAATTTGAAAATTTGAATTTGAAAATTTGAATTTGAAAAAAGCAGGTTGATGGCCGAAATAATCCTGATTTATCATTATACTGGATATATTTTCTATAAATGTGTGCATTGAGCTGCTGCCACTTGATTAATTAGCAGTTGTTCACTTATAATAATAGTGACCACTAGTGTATCTTACACAATGTTCACTACAAAACATTCTCTAAAAATGTTCGAGTGTTGGTAGGTTTTTGTCCATTGGCGGTTCTGTAGATATTCTGGTCTTTCACGGCTCATGAATTAAGTTCAGCCTTTGCTTCACATTTCCCACAATGCACCTGGTCTGTGCTCTTCGAAAGCTCTCTGAGCATCACAGTGAGAAGAGAGAAAAGAGGTCAGCGTATATTCTTAGTTCAACAGAGACTCTTACTGATTCACTGAAGGCTGCAGCCGCTCACTGAAATCACCATATAATCATGCAGAAGAAATCATACTCCATATGTTTTCAACATCCTGCTTTAGTTTAGTTCAAGCTTTCTGATGTTGCCTGAATACTGCCTTAAAGACTGTGACAATTGCTATTTTTCCATCCAAAACATCATTCTTTGTTGTTCATTTATTTCATTTTTGTTCAATTAGCCATTTATTTTTATCTTAAAGGGGTCATATGATGCGATTTAATTTTTTCCTTTCTCTTTGGAGTGTTACAAGCTCTTGGTGCATAAAGAAGATCTGTAAATTTGCAAAGACTAAAGTCTCAAATCCAAAGAGATATTCTTTATAAAAGTTAATGTATTTTTAGGTAAATGTTATTTATTTATTTATAACTTTTCAGTAGATCCCTTAATTTTAATTTATTTACATTTTTTTTAATTTTAATTATTAAAATAAAATGAAAGGCTTTCTATCTAACATTAACAATATATATTTGCAATAGTTTTTTTTTGTCAATCATTTTTCTTAAAGACTGAGACGATTGCTATTTTTCCCCCAAAACATAATTCTTTGTTGTGTTCATTTTAACTAGATTTTTGCTTGATTTTATCTCTTGCATTTAACATTTTGACATACCTGCATAGTTGCATCTGTACACTGAAAAGAATAAAAAAAAAAAATACAAAAATACAAATTTTCTCTGTTTTTCCTCTTACCTTTTAATTTTAATTAATTGACATTTTATCATTCTTTGTGTAGTTTAGTTCATTTTTACTAGATTTTTGCTTAATCTTACTTCATGCATTAAACATTTTGATGCACCTACATATTTGCATACATACACTGAAAAAAAAAGTTTTTTTTTTTACATTAATTTTATTTAAAATTTTCTTATTTTTCTTCTAAGTATTTTTTTCCAAGTCTTAAGTCTTGTTTTCTGAAAACGATGATCAAAATTAAGTGAGTTTATTCTTAAAGCAAGAAGAAGAAAAAATTCTGGGTCAGTTAAATAAATATTTTAATTAAAGAATGTTAATAAATTTGTCCTGGAAAACAAGACTAAAATACTGAAGAAAACCTTTTTCATTTTATTCAGTGTAAAACATTTTTATGTTTTCACGCCTTGATTCACTTTTTTTATTTTTTATTAATCTCATTTTATTTGCACAAATGAATTAAATTATTAATTCTATTATTGATTTATTTACATTTTTATTTATTTGTTTTAATTATTTATATGAATTTATTTTATTTTTTATTTATTTATTTACAGACAACGTGTCTGACAATGAAGTAAGAAAAATAAACGGGACACAAGTTTATTTTTCTGACTCCACTGGCAGATGTTTTTTTATTTTAAGTGTAAAGTCAATTATCTCATTTTGTTTCTGAAGTAATTGCATCTTAATTTATGTTTATATATTTGTACTGATAAACAGGACAAAATACTGTGAAAGAACAGAATTTTTCAATTCACTCATCAGTCTGATTGATTTGAGTTCGTATTAATCTCATTTAATTGGCACAAATAAATGAACTTATTAATTAATTCATTCATTCATTCACTCACGTTTTACAGTATTTTTTCAGGTCCCCTGAAATGCTTAGAAACACGCAGCGTTACTCTGTGTTGACGTCATTTTAACTGAAACAGGAAGACAGGGCGGGACATATCAAGCAGCCCCGCCCCTTTTAAAATAGCCAATAGCGTTCGTTTATATCACAGCTTGGGCTAGAGCCGTTCAGAGCCGTTGAGCTCCGTAAAGCCGCATTTGACAGGGTATGCCAGCCACAATCTCATCCATATTGCTATAAAATATAGCATTCTGTGTAGAATTAAAATAGCTCCGATACATTTTGTGGTCTGCGGCGACTCGCGCATGTGATCCGCTCCGTGCTATCGTGTCTCTGGACCGGACCAGAGTGTGTGTGCGGTGCCGTGGTTAGCGTGGCAGCATGAATATTTGGGTTAAACTGTTCTGGAACAGTGTTGTAAATACAACTTAACCACTGATTTCTAGTCGTGTCCATTTTTGGAAGACCAAACAAAGTAGTTTCGCTTTCACAACGAATCACAGCGTCACACACCGCGGCCTACAGTGAGCAGAGGCGGAGGGCTTGAGAACGGCGCGGCCGGCGATTTCGACGAAGGAGCGGCAACCACATGTGACGACCCCGGGCTGGATTCCGCTTCGTTCACAGTGAAAGTTGATGTATTCCCTCAGCGACCAGCACAGATCAGCTCTAGGCATGACGAAGCGGATATCGTCCTCTTTTGGAAGACCAAACAAAGTAGTTTCGCTTTCACAACGAAAAACACAGTGGCCTAGCGTGAGGGGAAGCCCCGACT
>NW_015640049.1:140439-142260 GCF_001515625.1 Sinocyclocheilus rhinocerous
TATAAGTTGCATCAACGATTTAACAGACTTTAATTGCAGTGTTCTTAATCTTTATAAGTTAGTAGTACTGTTCGGGTTTACAGTGTGGGGGCGTGTTAGAACGAGCCGTTTTAGGGGGGTGTGGCTGACTCTTTAACTTTTATAAAGAATATCTCTTTGGATTTGAGACTTTAGTCTTTGCAAGTTTACAGATCTTCTTTATGCACCAAGAGCTTGTAACACTCCAAAGAGAAAGGAAAACTTGAAATCGCATCATATGACCCCTTTAAGGTTTCTCTTGATGTTTTCAGGCCTTGGTTCGCTCCTCAGTTTGATTCGAGCTTCTATTGATGTGAAAGTTGTGTGTTTGTCTGGAAGGTGTGGTTGTGAAAATCGTCTCACGCTCCACACTTCAGCTTCTCTGTCGGTCGTGGTTTGTTTGTCTCTGATCGTGTCTCGACTCGCTTCTGAATGGATTTAAGCAGCTGAAGGTAATTTGGTCTGTGATTCTCCGGTGAGCCTGAGCTGACAGGATCTGGTTTGTTGAGGTGTATTTCCCACCGTCCAGTTGTTGATGTTTGTGGCAAATATTTAAAGAGAAATCACTTTTATTCTCTGATGGGAATAAAGAGCTTAATATGTTTCTGCTGAGGGTTTGAGATGTTTTTCGTGATCCGTCACGTCACACTCATGTTGGGGTTTGATAATGAAGCAGACTCAGTTTGTTCAATACAATATGAATCTACTCAGGTCAGATCTGGTGGGAACATCATGAAATATGACAAAGATCATGTGATGATGGAATTATATTTGCTGTTAGATATTTTTGCCACAGTTTTTGAACCCTGCGATGTTTAATCTGGAAACATTTTGACTGAAAGTGTTGAGACGCATGTTTTGAAAGAGAAATTGTTATATTGTGTTATTTACCTGAATTACCTATTCAAATTATATTTTTTATTAATTATTTAAGGCAAGGCAATTATTTATATATATATATTTGAATAGATCATTTAAATAATTAATTGCTATTAATTATTTAAAGGATCTATTCAAATATATATATATATATATATATATATATATATATTATACAGTAAAATAGGGCATTCTAAGTCAATATACTGCAGTATTTGCTCTCAATCAGTAGAAAATATGGTTAACACCCGGTCATGCATGAAAAAAAAATACCGTCATGTACCGTGAAACCGGTATAATTTAGAAAAATACTGTGATAGAAATTTTTGGTCATACCGCCCAGCACTAATATATATATAACATAAATATTACATATATTGTATTATTATACATCTAATTATTTCTATTTCAATTAAAACATTTGAAAATAATTTCTATTTCAAATGAAAAATAAAAAAATTGTCCTTATGACAAAAAATATTTCACATTCAAAGGTAAAAGTAAGATTTTTACTTCATAAAACTTAATACTTTTCGCATTAAATTGATTAAAAGTGACAGTAAAGACATTTAGAATGTTAGAAAAGATTTCTATTTCAAATAAATGCTGTTCCTTTGAACTTTCTGTTCATCAAAGAATCATGGAAAATAAAATGTATCAGTTTCCACACAAATATTGTGCAGCACGACTGTTTTCAACACTGATAATAATCAGAAATGTTTCTTGAGCAGCAAATCAGCATATTAGAATGATTTCTGAAGATCATGTGACACTGAAGACTGGAGTAATGATGCTGAAAATACAGCTGCGCATCACAGAAATAAATTACAGTTTAACACATATTCACATGGAAAACAGCTGTTTTAAATTATAATAATATTTCACAATTTCTACTGTATTTTTGATCAAATAAATGCAGCCGTG
>NW_015640049.1:143185-153171 GCF_001515625.1 Sinocyclocheilus rhinocerous
CATTAAATTGATCAAAAGTGTCAGTAAAGACATTTATAATGTTAAAAAGATTTCAGAAGTCCTTTTGAACTTTCTGTTCATCAAAGAATCATGGAAAATAAAATGTATCAGTTTCCACACAAATATTGTGCAGCACGACTGTTTTCAACACTGATAATAATCAGAAATGTTTCTTGAGCAGCAAATCAGCATATTAGAATGATTTCTGAAGATCATGTGACACTGAAGACTGGAGGAATGATGCTGAAAATACAGCTGCGCATCACAGAAATAAATTACAGTTTAACAGATATTCACATAGAAAACAGCTGTTTTACATTTTAATATATTTTACCATTTTACAGCATTTTTCTGTATTTTTAATTAAATAAATGCAGCCTTGGTGAGCAGAAGAGGCTTCTTTCCTCAAATGTTTTAACAGATATTCAAATAGAAATCAGTTATTTTAATTAGTAATAATATTTCACAATATTTACTGTATTTTTGATTAAATAAATGCAGCTTTGGTGAGCAGAAGAGACTTCTTTCAAAAGCATTAAAAAATCTCACAGACCCCAAACTTATATATGCTATATATGTATATAGATCATATATATATGTTGATATGTGCATTTGTGTGTTTGAATCAGACAGAAGCATCTGTGTGTGTCTGACATGTTTCTTAGCTTTATAATAATCAGCGGTGAGGATATGCGTGTCATTCTCTGGACTCGAGCGACCATCAGACGGGTTATTAATACACGATGATATTTTTATTCCTGAGCTGTTTGTTGAGGACAGACGCAGGTGCTCAGCGTGTGTTAAAGACGCCGTGTGACCAGTGCAGTGCTCAGTGCCTCACATGTGTTCTTCTCCATATAATGAGTTTAGTTTATGTGTTGTTATTATAACCTGACGAGGCTCACATAGTCACATTAAACACAGTACGACATTTTGGATTGGCAAAAAATTGTAATAAAATGTTGTGCTTTTTGGCAAAACAAGAATAAATAAAAAGTTTTATCAGACCAGGGTTAATGTAGTTTACTAAAAATAATATATACTAATACTAATATAGTTTACTAAAGCCAATTGGTAATAGAAATTAAATGAACTAAATTAAATGAATGAAATAAATTATTTAAAAAAAAATATTAATTATTTGAATTTTACTGTGAATATTGCAATAGTAATACAACTTTTTATTTAAAATTGTAATTTATTATATTGAAAATTTATTAAATTATTATTATAATTGCTATTAAATTATTTATGAATATATAGTAATTTATTGAATGATTATTGCTGTTATTATTTTATTTAATATTATTTTGTTTAATATTTTTATTTTAGTTATTTAGTTTTATTTTAATGATTATAGTTGATATATAATCACAAAATATTTGGCCAAATTATGCAGCCCTACAAACAAGCACATCAAACATGGGACTTTTTTAAAAATCATATTTTAAATCACAGAATTTTATCAGAAAAATTGCAATTATTTTTTCTCTCCCAAAATGTTCAGCCCTAATTCAGACATTAATTTGTAGATATTTATTAGTATCGTTTTTTATGAAATAGTATTTGTTACAGTGGATATTTTATATAATACTGTAATATTTATTATATTAAAATATGTATAAATTATTATTTTAAATGATTTCATATTTAGTATTTATGTTATCCAATAATAATAACAATAATGTATTTAGTTTTATTTATTAAATCACAGCCAATCACAAATTTCATTAAAAAAAATCACAATTCAAGTTCAATTCATTTTTTTCTTTGCCCCCCAAAACATGCAACACTAATTCAGACATTATTTTGTACATTTATTTTGCTTTTTCTCTTTTAAAATATAAAAGTTATACTTTGAGAAAAAAATACGTTTAAAATGTGAAATGTTCCAACTGAATAGAATTAGCATTCAAAACTCTGGCTGACAGCGATTTCATAACATGCATAGATTTACATAATAAACTGTGTTTGATTTTGTGCATCTATTTAATAATATATAGCTGTCATTTTAATGTGACGAAGAAACAACAGAAAACATGAAACTCTTACTGCTGCAAAATGCAAATATAGGTCAATTAGAAGCACGTGAAGGCTTTCATTTAATAATCTGTGTAATAAATGACAGATTTATTTTCAGTCAGTGTTCATTAGGGTGAAGTTGAGATGATCAGACGTCCACAGACTAGCATGAAGGAGGCGAGCTGTTATGAAGAGAGCAGAAAATGGGTCACTTGAGTCGTTTGAGAGAAACGAGGATGAGACGAGAGGCAGAAGCTAGTTATCTGACCTCTGACAGTCTGATCTCCGCAAACCTCACCTGTTCTAATAAACACGCTAATGTCTCCCACTTGTGTGTGCGCGCGGTGCTGCTGAAGAGCACTGGCGTCACGCTGTCAGAGAGATGGAAATAGCGCGGGCGTTCGCCGACGGCTCTCTCATCGTTTGGATTGGTTTCTTTCATCTGAGCGAGGTTCCATTCGGCTCGGCCAATCAGGAGCCGGCATGTGTGTGTGAGCTATGAATATGCATGACATGCTAATTCCCGTTGTGTGGCCTGTAGTTTTGGCTCAGCGGGGACGGCGTGCAGCTTTAATAAGAGCCTGCGGGGCTTCTGGAGCTCCAGACCCTTCAGGCTGATCTGGAGTCTGTCTGCGCTCTCAGATAAACCAGTTCAGTCCATCATCTTATCAGGCTCAAACACAAGCAGCACTGCACAGTTTATTCATTCATTTAGTTAGCTTTTCTGTTATAGTTTTTATTGCAAGGGCCTTATTTCTATTTTATAAACAGCATAATTTATTTTTGTAGTTTTTGTTATAGTTTTTATTTTATTTTAAGTGCCTTATTTTAGTTTATTAACAGCTGAATTTATTTATTTATTTATTTATTTTGTATTTTTTATTTTATTTCAAAGTAAATGCCTTATTTTTATTTTTTTAACAGCAGATATACTTTATTTTATTTTATTTTATTTTTGAAAGTGCCTTTGTTCAAAGTAAATGCCTTATTTTAATTTTTTTAACAGCAGATATACTTATTTAATTTTATTTAATTTTATTTAATTTTATTTATTTAATTTAATTTTATTTAATTTTATTTTTGAAAGTGCCTTTGTTTGTGGTAGTGGTTTAGATAAGTGGTGTATTTTGTAATGCAAACTAAAAACCCCAACTAATACAAATGACAAAAATACAGCATAAATACAACAGAAAATATAAAAATGAAATCTAATTCAAAATATTAACAAAAACTATACTAGTATTGTCTGTACGGTTTCATTGCCCTGCTCTCGGAGACTGAGGAGGGGGAGGAGGAAGAATGGGTCCGCCTCACTGCCCCTAGAGACGGCCGAAGAGGCTGCAGCTCCCCATGAGGCGGCCGAAGAGGCCGCAGCGCCCCCGAAGGAGGCCGACAAAGCTGCAGCGCCCCCGGTGGTGGCCGATGAGGCTGCAGCGCCCCCAGCGGTGCCTGATGAGGTTGGAGTGCCCGCAGTGGTGGCTGAAGAGGCTGCTGCGCCCCCAGAGGTGGCCAACGAAGTTGCAGTGCCCCGCTCTCGGAAACGGAGGAGGAGGAAAAGGGCTTCCTCCATCCCACATGGCCTGGAGGCCGTCCCAGACCCTCCCAAGCTCCTTGCCCTGCCGGCGCCTCCCAAGCTCCTTGCCCTGCCGGCGCCTCCCAAGCTCCTTGCCCTGCCGGCGCCTCCCAAGCTCCTTGCCCTGCCGGCGCCTCCCAAATTTGCTCTCCATTTATTCTCCTTGTGTTTGCAGTCCCGGGCCAGTTCGTCTTCGTATCTCCCTGGATGTGTCGTGTCGTGTCGTGTTGTGTCGTGTCGCGTCGTGTCCAGATCCTGCCTTGCCTAGCCTTGCCTAGCCTTGCCAGCCTGTTTTTCCCCCACGGTGTAGTTTTTGTTGTTTATTTTGGTTCTGCCTTTAATAAAGCCCTTATCTTCCCACAATATTGAGTCCTTGCTCCATCCTTCATCCCCAACCCTGACAAGTATATCAGTGATACTAAAATAACACAAATTAAAGTCACTGCATCTCAGTGCTTTACGTTTAATCTCAGTCTTGAAAAATGTGTTTCATAAATCCTATCAGGAGAAAAAAATAGCTGTTCAGCATTTTTTTTTATGTTCCTTTTCTTTTTTTCCACGTCTTTTTTAATCATTCATCAACAAATAAGATATAGTATTCAGATCATGTGTCTGGAACTGGCAAATATGCTTGATATTTTGCATATATTTTGCATTAAGCGTGTGAATGAACAAGTGTATTTTGATTTCACTAAAGTATGCAAACTTTTCGAGATATTGATTTAAAATCTGAACATTTAATGGTTTCGTTTTTTCCCAGCATTTTGTTTTGCCGCTTTACTCTGATGGGCAATTTCATGATGGTTTTATTAGTATCTCCAGTCGTCAGTTTCTCTGGAACAGCTCGTCGAATATGAATATAGTCATTTGTGAACTCTATTGTAAGATGTTTATATTCTGAGCATCTTTCATGTGAATGTAATATCTGTGTATGTGTGGCTTTCATTGCACACAAATATTCCCGTCCTCTTCTCGTTTGCTGAGTTTTGTTTGTGCCGTGTTTTTCATGTGTGCTTCCTGTGTTTCTTCTTTCATTCATCTGTCCTCATTTCAACTTCCTGTTACGTGTGTGTCTCTTCACAGACTCGTTAGTCATTAATAATCCAGTCAAATCCTCCTGTATGGTGTCATGAAGGAGCCTGGAGTGTTTTATGCTGCTTTTTCTGGTAATTTTTTATGTTTGACAGCTCAAGTATTACACTCTGACGGAGGTGAGGCAGGGGTCAGAGGTCACTGAAGAGCTGTCAGTCACTCATATCTGAACAGGTGTAAACACCTGTGACCTTTGACCCGCGTCTGAAGTAATATTTCATAATTTTACTGTTTTTACTGTATTTCTGATCAAGTAAATGCAGTCTTGGTGAGCAGAAGAGACTTCTTTCAAAAACAAAACAAAACAAAAAAATCCTCAAACTTTTGAACAGTTAACTAAATAACTAGGTAAATAAACTATAAACATAAAAAAATGTGATACTTGAAATAAAATACTTTTAACTGAAATAAAATATAAAAAAAACTTAAACTTGTAATATTAAAATAATTTAAAAAATAAAATTAAAACGTATTTAGTTTCAGCTAGTTGTTAAGGCAACATTTCTCATTTTCAATTAGTTTAACTAAAATAACTCAAACTGAAATAAAATTAATAAACATATTTTTAAAATGTATTTATAAAAAAAAAAAAGTTTCTAGTTCATTCTTCACTCTGGAAGAAGGCAGAGATTAGCACATTGCATTGTGGGATACAGTGCAATGTCTCTTGATTATGAACGACACATTTGACCAAATATAGTACTGTATTTGCATACTATTCCCAGTTTGCATACTATATACTGCAGAAATACAGTCATTTTATGCTATTCTGAACATTTTCCGTCTCTAAACGCGTGTGTGTGTGTGTCTGTGCGTGTGTGTGTGTGTGTGTGTGCGTATGTGTGCGCGTATGTGTGTGCGCGGGTGTGTGTCTGCGTGCGTGTGTGTGTGTCTGCGTATGTGTGCGTGTGTGTGCATGTGTGTGTGTGTCTGTGTGCGCGTGTGTGTGTGCGTGTGCGTGTGTGTGTGTCTGCGTATGTGTGCGTGTGTGTGCATGTGTGTGTGTGTCTGTGTGTGTGTGTGTGTGTGCGTGCGTGTTGTGTTTGAGGTCGTTGCGTGAGTGTGTGAGGTTAATAAATATGCCGTCGTCAGCGTTTGCAGCACCTGTGATCAGTTTGTGTTCAACATAAGCAAGCACACAGCCTGAGGGAGCAAACACACGTATGAACACACAGCGCCGTGTTTTTCATGCTCTCAGTGTTGGTGAGCTGTATTTCTGTGCGTCAGCTGCATCTGTAGGAGTCTGTTTTTCTGTAAAACGTGAATCTGGAGCACTGAAGGATGCTGTGAGGATACAGAGACACAGAGAGTGTAAAATAGGCCAAAGAGAGAGTGTGTGTGAGTCCTTTAGTTCTCCTCACACATACACACACACACACACACACACACAGTCAAAAACACTCGCCAAGAATATTGTGAGTAAAAATGCGGATTACTGAGTTAGTCTCCATATGTTTGCTAACCATCTGCTCAACATTTATTAGGAACCCAGCTTTAACTGAACTGTAAGAACAGCAGTGACTGTCAGTGACGTTAGTGACGAGAGCGATTCACTGGCTAATCATAAAAGCATCTGCTAAAGTCCTCTAGCATTAAAAACATTTGAGGAAAGAAGTCTCTTCTGCTCACCAAGGCTGCATTTATTTAATAAAAAAAATACAGAAAAATGCTGTAAAATGGTAAAATATATGAAAATTTAAAACAGCTGTTTTCTATGTGAATATCTGTTAAAATATCATTTATTTCTGTGATCAAAGCTGTATTTTCAGCATCATTACTCCAGTCTTCAGTGTCACATGATCTTCAGAAATCATTCTAATATGCTGATTTGCTGCTCGAGAAACATTTCTGATTATTATCAATGTTGAAAACAGTCGTGCTGCACAATATTTTTGTGGAAACTGTGATACATTTTATTTTTCAGGATTTTAGAATGTTCAAAAGAACAGCATTTATTTGAAATAGAAACATTATCTTTTATAACATTCTAAATGTATTTACTGTCACTTTTGATCAATTCAATGCATCCTTGCTGAATAAAAACATTCAGTTCTTTCTAAATAATCTTACTGACAGCAAACTTGTGAATGGTTGTTCGTCTTCACGTTCTGTCTCTTTCTCTCTCGCAGGAGACTAATGAAATCGTGGCCATTAAGAAGTTTAAGGACAGTGAAGGTGAGTTAAAAAAGCTTCTGTTTGCAGGATCTGCATTCAGAACAACTGAACTGGAGCTGCTGCGAGTCCTTCATCTGACCTGATTTACTTCAGCGCTGAACAGACAAGCAAACCAACATCCAGAATTAGTGTCGCGGCCGCTGACCGACTGTCTGTGACATCATGATGCAGCTCATGAATATTAATAAGGTTGCAGTAATGATAGATACTGTAAGCACACAAACGTGTATTAATCTGAAGATCAAATTTACAGGAGAGCATTTGTTCTATATCATAATAATAATGATAAACATAAACAATTTAACATCAAATTGTGAATAAAAATTCATATGCATTATATATGCTTTTTTATTTACAACTTTATAGAAGAGCATTTGTTCTATAAATGTTCTATATCAGAAAAAATATGTAAAATAAACAAGTTAGCATCAAATTATATAAAATGTTTTTAATTAAGGTTTTAATTTGCATAATTTTACATAAACACGTCTTTGTACTCTGTTCCAATGCTGCTAAAACAACAACTATTAAAATCATTTTTGTTAACTGAAGTAAAGGTGAAATAAAATAAATGATATAAATATTAGATGAAAAACTACATTAGAAATTACTAAAATAAGTTTGTTAAAGCACTAAAATTTCTAATTGTAAATAAATCAAAACAAACAAAAAAATATATTAGTTGAATACTTAAAATATATTTTATAATTTAATAAATTAAAATTAAATAAATATGACAATTTAAAAAAAATATGAAAATAATATGAAAATTAAATAGTTAAAATGAAACCTGAAAATATAAAATAAAAGTTTTAATAAAATTAATAAAATAATAAAATTAAAAAATTACTAAAATAAAATAAATAAAATTACTAAATAATACTAAATTAACTGAAATAAAACTGAACTATAATAGAAATATTAGACAAAAACTACATTAGAAATACTTGAAATAAGTTTAAGTTGAAGCACTAAAATTACTAAATTGGAAATAAAAACTAAAACTAAAACTAGGTGGTCTGTCTCTCTCTCTCTCTCACTCCAGACTCAGTCTGTCTGTCTGTTCTCCATTCTGCTGGAAACACTGATATTGTTTTGATTGGGAAATGCAAGCAAACACACACATGCGCATCTTCTGTCCTCCTAAAATCATCACATACGACAGAAAAATCACCTATAAGATGTCGTTTATGTCTCAGTTATTTCTTTAACATGCTTAATCAGCTCACTTTGGCTCTGTTAATGTGAGGTTGATATGCTAATCCAGTGTGTGTCTCTGGCAGGTTTTGCGCGGGATCTCTCTGAAAGCACCGATGCGAACTACACTGAGTATGTGGCGACCAGATGGTACCGATCCCCGGAGCTGCTGCTGGGGTGAGTGTGTGTCCATATCACCGTTACACAGCAGACCAGAGGACATCTTCATTGTTCTCTTCACTTACTGTTTCAGTGGACAGGGACATTTCACTATGAAATAAAAAGAAAGTTATATTGTGCATAAAATCTGTTTTAGTTATTTAATTTAATTAACACATTTGCCACCCTAAATTCTTATTACTTTAATGCATCTGGATGATTCTTTCTATTTTTATTGATTTACTTATTTTGAAAAAAAAATAAAATAAAAAATGAATAAAATGTCAAATTAAATTTTAATAATTATATTTCATTTTATTTTAATTCATATTTGATAATTATCTATCTATCTATCTATCTATAAATGTAAACAAAATTACAAAATGTCTTAATAAATAACAACACAACATAATATAATAAAACAAAAGTATTATGAGGATATAAAACACCATAAAAAATAAAGAAATATAAAAAATATAGTTAATTAATTAATTATAATAAATATAAAACAAGTACATTATAAATTATAATATATACAGTGTATGTATATATATATGTAATCATTACAACTCAAAATATTAATAATTAAAAACTATAATTAATATATAAATAATGCAAAAAAAAAAAAAAATTACTTTTAAAAGTAATGTTTTACATTGTGTTACAACTGATAGAATGTAACATTGTTCTTTTTTTAATTGAAAGTGACAAATCTGTTTCTGTTATATTTCTGTTTAAATAAATATAAGCTGTAATGCATGTTTATTTATCGTGGCTCTTGGTTCAGAAAATGAGGAGGTGAAGGAAACGACCATGCGTGAGCTGAAGATGCTCCGCACGCTGAAGCAGGAGAACATCGTGGAGCTGAAGGAGGCGTTTCGGCAGCGAGGGAAGCTGTACCTGGTGTTTGAGTACGTGGAGAAGGTGAGATGAGACGGAGAGCGCTGAGATCTTCGGGCTGTGTTCTCCTGATGATTACAAAATGTCTTAATAAATAACAACACAACATAATATAATAAAACAAAAGTATTATGAGGATATAAAACACCATAAAAAATAAAGAAATATAAAAAATATAGTTAATAAATTAATTATAATAAATATAAAACAAGTACATTATAAATTATAATATATACAGTGTATGTATATATATATGTAATCATTAAATATTAATATAATTAATAAACAATATAACATCACAAAATATGTAAATAATATATATGTATATATATATATATATAACATCTATAATATAATTTAACTATAATTTATATAATTTATAAGGTTTGTTGAGATGATCGTGTGTGTGTGTTGTAGAACATGCTGGAGCTGCTGGAGGACATGCCCAACGGAGCTTCACCGGAGAAGGTCCGGATCTACGTCAACCAGCTGATCAAAGCCATCCACTGGTGCCATAAGAACAACATCGTCCACAGAGGTGCGAGACCACCTGCAACCAAAGAAATTATATTAAGAATATGTTAATTATTTTATTTCATTTTAATCATCGTCCACAGATGTACAAGACCACCTGTAATAAAATAAATTTTTAATTAAATAAAAAATTTAATTAATTATATTTTAATTATATTATTTCATTTTAATCATAAATAAAATAAAATAAAAAACATATTTTAATTAAATTTCTTACTCATTGTCCACAGAGGTGCAAGTCCACTTGTAATAAAATTTATTATATTCTAATAAAATAAAAAGAATAAATAAATAATATTTTATTTATATTATTTAATTTTAATCATGGTCCACA
>NW_015640049.1:154540-155473 GCF_001515625.1 Sinocyclocheilus rhinocerous
TTTTAATAAAATTTATAAAAATTAAAAATTATATATTTTAATTATATTATTGAATTTTAATTAATCATTGTCCACAGTGGTGCAAGGCCATCTGTAATAAAATAAAAAATAAAATAATTATATATTATTAATTATAATATTAATAATTATATTTTAATAAAATAAAAATAATAAATTATATTGTAATTATATTATTTAATTTTAATCATTGTCAAATGAAGTATAAGACCATCTGTAACAAAATACATAATTTAAAGAATTTCAATTAAAATATATATTTTTATTGGATTAAAATATATTTTAATGATATTATTTAATATTAATTATTGTCCACTGACACATATTACACATGCATGATGGATAGATCTGTCTCTCTGGCTTTCTAGATATCAAGCCGGAGAATCTGCTCATCAGCTCAGACGACATGCTCAAACTGTGCGACTTCGGTAAGTTTCTGTAGTCATGTGATCATGAAGCACCAATCTCTGAGCTTCTATCTGGATTGTCCAGTGTGCATCACAGGACTTTGTGTGGTGGCCACGCCTACATTCTGTGCAAATGATGTGGGCGGAGCAAATCCTTATTCTCATACTGTCCTGTATTAGACTCAAGTGTGTGTGTGTGTGTGTCTGTGTGTGTGTGAGACTCTGTGTGAGTGTGTGTGACTCTGTCTGTGTGTGTGAGTGTGTGTGTCTCTGTCTGTGTGTGTGTGTGTCTCTGTCTGTGTGTGTGTGTGTCTCTGTCTGTGTGTGTGTGTGTTTCTCTGTCTGTGTGTGTGTGTATGTGTGAGACTGTGTGTGTGTGTGTGACTCTGTGTGTGTGTGTGTGTCTCTGTCTGTGTGTGTGTGTGTGTTTGACTCTGTCTGTCTGTGTGTGTGTGTGTGTGTGTGTGTCTCGGTCTGTGTGTGTGTCTCGGTCTGTGTGTGTGTGTCT
>NW_015640049.1:162541-165041 GCF_001515625.1 Sinocyclocheilus rhinocerous
AAAATGTCAAATTAAATTTTAATAATTATATTTCATTTTATTTTAATTCATATTTGATAATTATCTATCTATCTATCTATCTATAAATGTAAACAAAATTACAAAATGTCTTAATAAATAACAACACAACATAATATAATAAAACAAAAGTATTATGAGGATATAAAACACCATAAAAAATAAAGAAATATAAAAAATATAGTTAATAAATTAATTATAATAAATATAAAACAAGTACATTATAAATTATAATATATACAGTGTATGTATATATATATGTAATCATTAAATATTAATATAATTAATAAACAATATAACATCACAAAATATGTAAATAATATATATGTATATATATATATATATAACATCTATAATATAATTTAACTATAATTAATATAATTTATAAACATAATATAACAACATAACATAATAAATCAAACATAAAAGAAATATGAGAATGTACAAGATAAAAAATATAGATATTGAAAATATAGGTAAAAGTACAAATACAATTGAAATAAATTATATATATTAGATGTCATTTATTTAATTACATAATGTTAATTTTTAATTATTTAATTAATTAAAAGTATGACCTGATCATGTTCTTGTCAGGATTCACTGAATGAGAGTTGATTCTCTTCGTGTTGGTTCATGAGTCTCGACTGATATTCAGTGTCTCTGTCAGGGCTCCGTACGGGAAGGCGGTGGACATGTGGTCAGTGGGGTGTATTCTGGGCGAGCTGAGCGACGGTCAGCCTTTATTTCCGGGCGAGAGTGAGATCGACCAGCTCTTCACCATCCAGAAAGTCCTGGGACCCCTGCCGCCCGAACAGATGAAGCTCTTCTACAACAACCCACGCTTTCACGGGCTACGGGTCAGTCTGTCTGTCTGTGTGTGCGTGTGTGCGAGTGTGTGTGTGAGTGTGTGTGAGTGTGTGCGCGCGAGTGTGTGTGTGTGTGAGTGACTAATGCAGCAGCAGATGGAGCTTCGTTCTTCTCATGCACTCGTTCACTGGGGTTTCCATTCGCTTTCACTTCATGAGTCTTTACCTGAGGACTGAATCCGTCCATGTAGCCTACACACTACACCTGTTTGTGTGTCTTTTTACTATCTGCGAGTTTAATAGTCAGCGTGTCGCTGCGTTTGTTAGCGATTAGCACAGCTGCTCCGCCGCTTCATTAGGTGAAGGTGTCGTATCATCACCGCCATAATTGTGCACTAATTATATTTGCAGTACAGTGATTTCCTTATTTCTCTAGCGGCGACTCTCCTGCTGCTAATAATCCTGATGCTGTTGTCATGAAAGTATCCTCCGGAAAACTCCAACACGGCCGCTCGTTCTGTCGTGTCATTTTATTAAAGCATGAATCATGCCTGAAATAAATCCTCAGTAAATGAAGTGTGGGACATTGTGGTTATTAACGTGAAGGGTGTGATGGGCTTGTTGAAGCTAGTTTCCTCCGGCAGCAGGATATTAATAGATGTTTGTTGGGTGAATCTCAGGAAATCTGTCAAAAATGATTTTCAAGTCGTGTTTCACCACAAAAATCAAAAGCAAGAAATATAGAAAATGTATATGTATTTTACATAAAAACAGCGAAGCCTGGTTTTAGGTTTTAGGACCGTTTTTTTGCAAACAAATCTTATTCTCATTACTATAATATGAAATATATATATTTAAAAAAATTGTGTGTGTGTGTATATATATATCAAAAGTTTGGGATCCGAATGATTTTTAATGTTTTTACAGGAGTTTCTTATGCTCATCAAGGCTGCATTTATTTGGTCAAAAAATACAGGAAAAAATGTAATATTGTGAAATATTATTATTAGGGATGCACCGATACCACTTTTTTCAGAGCGAGTCCGATACCGATACTTTAATTTTTGTTACTCGCCGATACCGATACCTGTATTTTCACAGCATTTGTAATTTTTTTTAAATATTGGGTACAGAAACAAAATAATAGTAATAATAATATGAATAATGTTAGTTGGCTTCATTTAGCAAACAGATATTACCTTCAGTTATTTCCACACTTAATTATACCTGCTAAAATGCATTGTATAAGCTTTTGTTACTTTCATTGTTCATTTTAATGGCGCATTATATTACAATACTGTAATCACAAAACGTTTTCCTAAAATAATGCAGGAAACCACTCGTTATACATCATACGAGTGCACGCGTACTATTTTGGTGATGTAATTTGCGTCATACGCAGTGTACACAGACCCTCGCGTACGAGTAAAAACTGAAGTATACTTTGGCCTTAAAGCAAGCTAAACATATGCAGCGCGCACACGTTTGTATTGGTGCAGAATGAGAGCCTAGCGCATTTCACACAGTCTGCTAGTTTCACTTCTGCTTTAAATAAAGTTGTGTATGCTTGACGTTTAAAATAAATGCTGTTTATAGTGAATGCCCCTGTAATTTTTGTTTGTTTTATATTTACGATTTAGTTTTAATCCAAATGCATGCGCTAATGGAGCGAA
>NW_015640049.1:170041-174992 GCF_001515625.1 Sinocyclocheilus rhinocerous
GCCCCAGTGTCAGCTGTCATTACTACACTGGCTGCTCCCTTCTAATTCAACATCTGGGCAGAGTTCAGAATTAAAGTATTGGCCCTTTCAATTCCCTTTCAATTGGTGTGAGTCTATCTATCTATCTATCTATCTATTCTTCTGTCGTTCTATCTATCTATCTGTCTATCTATCTATCTATCTATCTATCTGTCTGTCTGTCTGTCTGTCTGTCTGTTCTTCTGTCTGTCTATCTATCTATCTATCTATCTATCTATCTATGTGGGTAGTGTATGTACAGTATGATGTCTGTGTATGTCGTCTAGGTAGGTGGCTCACTAGGGTTCGTAACAGATGCTGTATGTGTCGGGTGTTTGTATGAATGTGTGCGGGCGCTTTGTGCTTCACCTGCTCTCATCTCTCCATAAACAGAGCGACCCCGCGGCCGCAGAGGTCAGTCACACGCGACCTTTAATCCGGGAGTCCACACGGGACAACACCGCTGCCTTTCACGCACCACGGCAAAAAAGCGAGGTCCGCACCATCCTGCTTTCTCTCTCCTTCACTGTCTCTTTACCTCCTTCTCTTCATACTCCTCTTCCTGCTGCCCATTTTTCTGTTTGCTTTGCTCTCTCATTCAGACGGAGGCACTTCGGTTGTGTTTCCTTTTGTTTGGAGTTTAAACACAGGGGAAATCGTCACTATTCATGATAATTAATGTCCTCAGTGCTTCATTCAGCACTTTTTCTGCTGGAAAACATGTCTGTGACAAATGTTGATGCTGCAGGGAGGCGTTTATCACGAGCAGCTCGCAGATGACAGCGGATCGGCCAAAGAGAACCGCATGATGTACAGCGAGTCGGTGCCGCGACGGGTCGGCAGCTTCTACAGGGGTCAGTCACGTCACACTTATGCACATGATGCTTCTGATTTTAACAAATGTTATAGACCGCGTTGGAAGTGACAAGCTACAAGACATATGCATGTCATCTGATTGTTATTTGTAAATAAACAATAAAGAATTATGTTACAATAATACCAGAATCATTTTCTTAATTTACTTTTTTCATTTATAATTTATTTTATTTTATTTCTGTGTAGTCTAATTTATTTATTAGCAAATGCAATTGAACACCTTTCCATTCTGCATGACGTAATCACGTACTGTAGGTGCATGCATAATAAAAAAAAACAATAAAGTAATGTGTTATTATAATACTACAGTTATTTTGTTACTTTAATTTATTTAAATTATAATTTAATTAAATTTATTATTTTGTTTTAGTTTATTTCTATTTTGTATAATTTATTTATTAACAAAAGCAATTGAAAACTGTTCCCTATACTCTAGTTCATGCACAATAAATAATAAATACACAACAATAAAGTAACGTTTTATCATAATACCGGGGTTATTTTGTTAATTTATTTAATTAATAACTTAATTTAATATTTTATTTTATTTCTGTGTTGACCTAATTTATTTATTAACAAATGCAATAGAAAACCTCTCCATTCCCCATACCGTAGTCACATAGTGTAGGTGCATGCGTGATAAATAATAATTAACAACAATAAAGTAATGTTTTATTATGATACCAGCGTTTATTTTGTTTTATTTTATTTCTGTGTTGTCTAATTTGTTCTTTAATGAATGCAATTGAAAAGTTTCCCTGGTTCATGCAGTGCTTGATACAGTCTCTACACTGCAGGCGCGATGCAAATCAAATTAAATTGCTCCCATTATAATCAACAAAACTGTCAACACTGCATGCGTTGCAGTATCTACTGCGATACAGTCATTGCATGCAAACTGTGTTGGAAGGACAATCAGAAAACAGCGAAACAAAGTCCCAAATTCCACTTTGAATAAAAAGCAACAAAGCTGTTGTTGTTCTAGAAGAGAGAGCGAGTGAGAAGTAATGCAAAAGTTACTTTATTTGTAAAGGTCACTTTCCTCGACACTGGTTGATCTCAGCGCATTGATCTCATTAATATGTTGATGTTTTTCTGTTTGGACCAGTGCCGTCTCCCAGACCCGATAACTCGTTCCACGAGAGTTCAGGAGTCACGATAGACAGCAGCCACAACATACACCAACCCACATACGACCCGTGGTGAGGATGATGCACTGACACACTCTATTGTTGACCTACTGTAAATACTTTTATATGTGCAACTATTATTTGGCTCCACTAAAGTGTAATTTGAATCAAACCTTATTTTTTCTGTGATAACATGAAATAGAATAAACAAATCATGAATCATTTATTTTAATAGCCACGATGCAATAAAGGCTTTTTAAATTCATTTCTGACACTTGAATGCTTTGACAGTCAAGCAGGAAGTGACAAACAGGAAATGAGTCTGAATATTAAATAAAAGGGTTCAAAATTTAAATTTAAATTATTCAATGAAAATCTCATTTTCAATTAAAAAAATTGGATTAGTCAAAATATGAACCCTTTAAAAATTAAAACATAAAATATTTATCATTATTTTTTATAATTAATTATACACCTTAATTAATATTAAATTGTTTTTAGAGAATTAAAGTCTCTCAGGTAGGTTGACCAGTTTGCTGGGTAATTCTCGTTAATTAAAGATAAAACCATTGAAAACATGTTCCATGCTTGAAATAAAATATATGTTAATTGCAATAAAATATTAAAAAAATTATTTCAGCTAGTTACCAAGGCAACATTTCTAATTTTCATTATTTTAGCACGAAGAACTAAAATAACTAAAACTAAAACTAAAATAAAAATTAATAAAAACTATGTAGAAATACTTGAAAAAAAAAAAGAGAAAAAAAACACAACAGAATTACTAAAACTTTAACTAAAATTAAAATGAAAACAGAAAATGTAAAAAATATATATATTAAAAATAAAACTATTAATAAAAAACTAAACTTATTAATAATATAATAGAATATGAATGATAGTAAAATAACCCTGTCAGATTGTAAGCATGAGTTTTATGAAGTGTGTCTTCTTTGATGAGGACGGGGTCTGAGACACGGGACATGAGCCCTTCAGAGCCCACCAAAGAGAAGGAGAAACAAGGCTTCTTCAGATCCATCAAGAAGAAGAAGAAGAAGTCACAAACCGTGAGTCTCTGTGTGTGTGTGTTAAGTGTTTCATGTCTCTCAGTGTAATGTGTGTGTGAGTGGCTAGTAGAGTGTAAACCCAGCCCAGAAACCAGACCCGTCACCCGACTCTACCCATACTGTCACATTTTAAATCAACACTTGACATTATGACATTATGTATTACCGTAATTTCATTACAAACACATTTGCAGTTATTTTTCTGTGAAACGCAGCAAGGATTTAGAAAACTTTTCATCACTCACTCTATTGTGACTACACCTGTCAATGTCCAGAAATCACCAAAAACAACCATAAAAGGCCTAAAGGATTCTATTCTATTCTAGTCGTCTAGTCTAGTCCAGTCTATTCTACTCTTTTGAAGTTACATGATAGCTTTGTGTGAGGAACAGTACAAAATGTAAGTAGTTATTCACTGAATATCAGATTTTTTCTTAAAAGACCAAAAAGTTAATTTAACAAAAAGTTAATAAAATGATAAAATGAAAACAGAAAATATAGTATGTATAATAATTTTTATAATTTTATAAGTAATTATTTAACCCATAATCGATATTAAATTGTTTTTAGAAAGTTAAAATCTCTCAGGTAGGGTAATAACCAGTTTGCAGGGTTATTATTGTTAACTAATATATATATATATATATATATACAGTGGGTACGGAAAGTATTTGAAGTACTAAAATAACTAAAAATAAAAATACTAAAAACTATATAGACAAAAACATATATATATATATAGTTATTATTATTTTTCTGGTAGGTTGATGAGTTTGCAGGTTTATTATTGTTAACTAAAATTAAAACCATTACAAAACTTCTTAGTTACTTGAAAGAAAATAAACATCAAATTAAATATATATATATATATATATAAATTAAAATTAAAAATCTAAAAACTAATTCAAAATATTGATAAAAATGTAAAAAAATAAATAAAAATGGATTTGTCATGGTATGAACCCTTGTAAAATGAAAACAAGATATTTATAAAAATGTTTTATAATTAATTATAAACCCTACTCAGACATAAAGCCCAGGTTATTGTTGGGTCTGGAGTGGAGTCGGGTCACGGATCTGCTGTTGTTGGCTGTTGTGTCTCTGTGTGAGTTTTGTACTCTTGTATTTCAGACAGACGCTGATGAAGAGCGAATTCCAGTCACGAGGAAAACACTGTTTCCTCTCTTTCACTCTCAGAGGAGCTTCACGCGCAGCTCCTCTGAGAGAGAGCGTCCCCTAGTGGCCACACCAATGGTACACATGAGTCTCACACCTACAGTCCTATGGGGTTAGATCTCTGCCACAATTCTGCGTGCGAAAGATCATATTTTGAGCGCACAAAAGTGCATTTTGCACGCGCACGATCTGAGTTTTGTGGAGAAAATGTTCGTCTCGCAAAGTATTTAGAGCACACTAAAATCAATTTCGCATTTAAAATAAGTTTTTGGATGTGTGCAGACCTTCTCTTTTGCGCGTGCAACGTTTCACTAGCTTGCTCACCTGATGCCCGCCTTCAGTGCTCTCTAAATGCCAACTACAATGGTTGCTCAACACAACTCAGCGTTACAATATGCCATAATTCCAGCCAATCAGAGACGAGGTTGCTAAATTCTGATTGGCTGCCCTGACAGAACTCCCAAAAGTTACTGCCAGATTCTGAAAGATAAATTCTTCAAACAGTGGTACAAGAGGATGTGGTGCTGGTCCTTCAAGAGTCACTCACAACTTATCTGTCTATAAAGCCTATATTTAAAAAAATCAGTCTTCAAGTATTTTGCTACTTTTCAGTATGTGATTCTTATTAAGTAGCGGTCATTTTTTAGGATTCTATACTTAACCTAAGTCTCTGAGAACCTGACA
>NW_015640049.1:175002-177734 GCF_001515625.1 Sinocyclocheilus rhinocerous
GGCATCAGGTGAGCAAGCTAGTGAAACGTTGCACGCGCAAAAGAGAAGATCTGCACAAATATAAAAACTTATTTTAAATGCAAAATTGATTTTGTGTGCTCTAAATACTTTCTTCTTTGCGAGACAAACATTTTCTCCACAAAACTCAGTTCGCGCGTGTGCAAAACGCACTTTTGCGTTTTTCGCAGAATTGTGGCAGAGATCTAATCCCATACAGTCCGCCGCTAACGCACTAAACTGCTCTCGCTGCATGATTAACAACACTAATCATTTCTGTTGAGTTGGGCTGGGTACGTGTCTCCTCATTGGTCGTAAGATCTGTGATGTCATCATGTCATTAGAATGACTCCACCCATATTTGCATCTTGTGGTTTGCATGTGTAGATTTGAAAGCATTTTCCCATTTTATTCACAACTAAGGTTTTTAAAATTTCCACAGAAACAGATTGAAGTCAATGCAAGAGTTTGAACACACGTTCATGTCATATTACAGCCCAAAATCAAAGGAAAACTGTAAATTATATTTTGCTTACAGAAAATTAAACACATTTTCTGTAATGCAGAAAAAAAATCCCATTTTCATTTCAAAACCAACACTGTATTATTGTAAATGCAGCTGTAAGTGGTACAGTAAGTTGTGTCACTGTAGTATTTGTGTACTGAATTTAATTTGTTGCTTTTTATTTACAAAAAAAAATTGTGTCCAATCAAACATGATTATTTCAATTATATTACAGAAACTAGATTTTTTTTTTGTGAGATTTACCCATAAAAATATATTAATAAAAATGTCAAACGAATTTCTTCCAGAATCATCTGGAATATAAATAAATTAATAAAGTAATGTTTAAAAAAATAATAATATGATGTAGTGAAAAGTCATTAGTGTTTTTACAGTGTCTAATCTGGTTAATAATTATCATCATAAAATGCAATATTAATAATAATAATATAAAAAGTTATATAAACTAATAGTCATAAAAATGAATAATAATATTAATATGTAATAATATATTTTTTTAAATGATGTTGTGAAAAGACATTAGTGTTTTATTGTGTTTAATTTGGGTAATAATCATCATAATCATCATCATCATCATCATAAAATGTAATAATAATAATATTAAAATTAATATAAACTAATAATCATAAGTTAAATTAATATTTATATGAAGTAATATTAAAAATAATGCTATGATGATAAAAAAAACTATCAGTGTTTTTACTTTGTCTGATCTAGTTAATAATCATCATCATAAAAAGTAATATTAATAATAATGTGAATATTAATATAAAGTAATTTTGAAAATAATACAAATATGGTGATGTTGTGAAAAGCCATCAGTGTTTTTACTGTGTCTAACCTGGTTAATAATAATAATAATCATCATCATAATCATAATCTTAAAATTAATGTTAATAATAAAAATAATATAAAGTCATATTAAAAGATAATATTATGATTTGAAAAGCCATTAGTATTTGTACTCACTTATCTCACTTATCATAATCATCACCATCATCATTATCATAAAAGTAATATTAATAATAAAAAGAATAATAATAATATAAAGTCATAATAAAAGCTGTAAAAAATGTGAAATATTTTTACAATCTAAACCAGTTGTTTTCTATGTGAATATCTGTTAAACTGTCATTTATTTCTGTGATGCGCAGCTGAATTTTCAGCATCATTACTCCAGTCTTCAGTGTCACATGATCTTCAGAAATCATTCTAATGATTCAAGAAACATTTCTGATTATCATCAATGTTGAAAACAGTTGTGCTGCTTCATATTTTTGTGGAAACTGTGATGCATTTTATTTTTCAGGATTCACAGATGAACAGAAAGTTCAAAAGAACAGCGTTTATTTGAAATAGAAATCTTTTGTAACATTATAAATGTCTTTCCTGCCACTTTTGATCAATTTAATGCGTTCTTGATTAATAAAAGTATTAATTTCTTTAAAAAAAAAAATCTTACTGACTCCAAACGTTTAAACATTAGTGTATAAAATAGTATGATAATAGAATAAAAAGAAAAATAACTTATGAAGATGTCTTAATGCATAATGAGCCTAATTTACATAGAAAGTAATAGTGCTTTTTATTATTACAGGAACATATTACTTATGAATAGATTTATAGACAGCGCTGTGACGCATGTGCTGTACAGCTATTTCAAGAAAAAAAAAAAATTATACTTCATATAATTTAATTATGTTAATTTATTATAACACATTATAATCAATATTAAAGTACATTTAAGGTTTGAAATAACACCTGGAATTGTTAAAATCATCTCACTTGCAGGAATAAAAAACCTACACAGAAATAATGCATAATAGGGTTTATTAATAGTGCATTTGTGTGGTTACAGCTCAATATGTTATATAATCAAAAGAGTCCGTTTGGGATTTTTATAAATAATGCATTAAAATGCATAGAAATAAATTATATATATATTTAAATACATTTTATATATAAAAAGATTCCATTTTTATTTTTTATGAATCATGCACTAAATTATATATAAATGATGTAAATTATATAAAAAGATTCCGTTTTTGATTTTTATAAATTCTGTATTAAATAGCATATAAATAAATTGTGTAAAATATAAAAAATATTTAAATTATATAAAAAGATTTCAGTTTTTGATTTTTATAAATTATGCTTTAAATTACATATAAATAAATTGTGTAAAATATAAAACTATTTAAATTATATA
>NW_015640049.1:179317-183311 GCF_001515625.1 Sinocyclocheilus rhinocerous
ATATATAGAAATAAATTATATATATATTTAAATACATTTTATATATAAAAAGATTCCATTTTTATTTTTTATGAATCATGCACTAAATTATATATAAATGATGTAAATTATATAAAAAGATTCCGTTTTTGATTTTTATAAATTCTGTATTACATAGCATATAAATAAATTGTGTAAAATATAAAAAATATTTAAATTATATAAAAAGATTTCAGTTTTTGATTTTTATAAATTATGCTTTAAATTACATATAAATAAATTGTGTAAAATATAAAAAATATTTAAATTATATAAAAAGATTTCAGTTTTTGATTTTTATAAATTATGCTTTAAATTACATATAAATAAATTGTGTAAAATATAAAATTGTTTAAATTATATAAAAAGATTCAGTTTTTTATTTTGATAAATTATGCTTTAAATTACATATAAATAAATTGTATAAAATATAAAAAATATTTAAATTATATTAAACGATTCAGTTTTTGATTTTTATAAATTATGCTTTAAATTACATATAAATAAATTGTGTAAAATATAAAACTATTTAAATTATATAAAAATTCAGTTTTTGATTTTTATAAATTCTTTATTAAATTACATATAAATTGTGTAAAATATAAAAAATATTTAAATTATATTAAACGATTCAGTTTTTTATTTTGATAAATTATGCTTTAAATTACATATAAATAAATTGTATAAAATATAAAAAATATTTAAATTATATTAAACGATTCAGTTTTTGATTTTTATAAATTATGCTTTAAATTACATATAAATAAATTGTGTAAAATATAAAAATATTTAAATTATATAAAAAGATTTCAGTTTTTGATTTTTATAAATTATGCTTTAAATTACATATAAATAAATTGTGTAAAATATAAAACTATTTAAATTATATAAAAATTCAGTTTTTGATTTTTATAAATTCTTTATTAAATTACATATAAATTGTGTAAAATATAAAAAATATTTAAATTATATTAAACGATTCAGTTTTTGATTTTTATAAATTATGCTTTAAATTACATATAAATAAATTGTGTAAAATATAAAATTGTTTAAATTATATAAAAAGATTCAGTTTTTTATTTTGATAAATTATGCTTTAAATTACATATAAATAAATTGTATAAAATATAAAATAATGTATATTATATAAAAAGATTCAGTTATTGATTTGTATAAATTTTGTTTTAAATTATATAAAAAAGTAAATTATATATAAATGATCTGAAAACAATGCAGTGAACATTTTGTGCTGTGGAAATGTCTGATATTTAGTTTTCCATCAGTAAAGTGCAGTTGTTTCTCTCTTTCAGCCTCTGAAGTCTCTGCGGAAGCTTCTTCATCTCACCACCTCCTCGTCCTCATCCTCCAACCAAACCTCGGCAGATCTCCACTACCCCCTGCCCTCCTCCAAAGGCGGCGGGAGTTTCGTGGAGCCCCGCGGCCTCGGCTCCATGCAGCCCAAGGGCCGTTCGGCTGCGTATGGGGCCCCGGGGCCCCTGGAGTCCGGCTGGCACTCCAGCGCTCTGGGCCGTCCCGAGGGAAACCCATATCCCGACCAGCTGACCTCCAAAACGGGCCCGAACGGCTTCGCTCGCCACTTTCGTTCACGTTTGCCAAACCTGACTGACCTTAAAGAGACGGCGCTGTGAGTCGGACTCACGGCGGCCCCTGATGGGCCTTCTTTTCTTGCGTATTAAGGGTAGGCCTATATGTCTTTTCTTTTTTAGTTTTTAATATTTGATAGCACTTCTTATATTATTTATGTACTGTAATTACTGTATTTTTTGTTATCGGATAATACAGTTTAAAAGCAGATGATATAGCTCTATGTAAATGGGAATATATAAATGTATGGCTTTAGTTTCTACTCTGGTTGTAGTGTATAAATATTATCTGATTCTACATAGTTACTCTTATATCTGGCTAAAGGTTCTAATGATTCATGTATAGATGACAGTATTGACATTTATTTTATAGTAATAGAATAAGACTGTGGTATATACAGTATAGACATTACAACTTTGTTTTTGAGTATTTTCTGTTTACAATTCAGTGAATATCGGTAGATATTAAGAGTAACAGTAACATTAACGGTAAGAATGCGTGATTTTATGTGCGTGTGCTTCCCAGATAGCGCACGTATGTTGCTTTAAATGTCGTATTTATGCATAAATTAATTCTTAAATGTTGTGGATGTCATTCTAACACATATCAGGGATGACAAACACTAGCAAATAATTCAGATTTTGAAAGAAGTCTCTTCTGCTCACCGAAGCTGCATTTATTTGATTAAAAATGCAGTAAAAACAGTAAAATTGTGAAATATTTTTACAATTTAAAGTAACTGTTTTCTGTGTGAATATATTGTAAACTGTAATTTATTTCTGTGATCAAAGCTGAATTTTCAGCATCATTACTCCAGTCTTCAGTGTCACATGATCTTCAGAAATCAGTATAATATTTGCTGCTCAAGAAACATTTCTGATTATTATCAATGTTGAAAACAGTTGTACTGCACAATATTTGTGTGGAAACTGTGATACAGTACCATTAAAAAGTTTGAGGTAAAAGTAAAAAAAATAAAAAAATTTAAAAAATATATATATATATATATTTTTTTTTTATTCAGCAAGGATGCATTAAATTAATCAAAAGTGATAGCAAAAACATTTCTAATGTTACAAATGTCATCAAAGAATCCTGAAAAAAAAAGAGTACCAATAATATTTATTAATAACTGAGCAGATGATGATCTGAAGGATGAATGATTTCTGAAGATCATGTGACACTGAAGACTAGATTAATGATGCTGAAAATACAGCTTTGATCACAGAAATAAATTACAGTTTAACAATCTATTCACATAGAAAACAGCTATTTTAAATTGTAAAAATATTTCACAATATTACTGCTTTTACTGCATTTTTAATTAAATAAATGCAGGCTTGGTGAGCAGAAGAGACGTTAAAATCATAATTATTCCCAACATCTGACCCGTAGTGTACTGCAGATGATAAAGGGTCTAAATATGACCGAAAAAAGGTCGCGACAGCATACGTGCGCTATCTGGGTTTCGTGTGGGTCTTCTGTTAGTCTTTACAAATCACAGCCAGTGTAATTACTTAAGCCTTTTAAATGACATTTGAAGCAAAAACATCAACCAAATCTGACCAAATCATATGAAATGGTGTGGCTCCACCTGCTGGCCATTGAGATCCACTGCAAAAAAACAAAAAAAAGTCAGAGTATATGATGCCTTTTTTATTTTTAAAGCAAGATTACTTTTTACTATATCTTATCAGTCTTTGATTCCCTCAGGTATAGAGTTCTTTGAATACTGCAAATACAGTTTTACATGCAATATCTGGATATCAGATGTCGAAGCTCTTTAGATCGTTTCATGTTTCTGTTTAGGGAAATAGAGCCAGTGTGTGTATACACGAGGAGGAGAAATAATAAGAATAATAATTTATTAATTTTATGCAATATGTAATTTCACATTCGCCAGAGAATCTTCTAAATAAAGCTCAAGGTACCTGGAGGCGTTTCGTTTCCTCTCCGCTGGTTTTTAACACGTTTGCGCTTTAATAATTCATATGTCAGTCGGGTACACGAGATGTCAAACGCCAGGATTTCCTGGAAAACCTTTAGTTTCAGAGATATCTAGGGAATTATCCTCAAATCATCTCGATTATCGTTCATAAACTGGTCAATTAGCCACTAATCCATAACTGCGGATTGTGTCTGAAGTTTATTCATCAGTCTCTTCAACTGCCACAAAACCACTAGAAGGCAAAGCCTGCAACCATTAGCCGAAAAAGCGTAACGGCTAAAGCTAACGCTTCCGGTCTGGCAATGCGTGGGAAAGGAGACCAGAGACCGTTTTTTTTTAAAGGAAGGGTAAGGGATTTCTGGTAGCCAATGTTGATATTTGAAATCACCAAAACAAACACGCCCCTACCCCAAAAGGGTCTTG
>NW_015640049.1:183491-190452 GCF_001515625.1 Sinocyclocheilus rhinocerous
TTTAATCTGTATCGCATAAAAACTTCATAAAAATTATCAATTTAAACAAAAATTTACCGTCAACTACAGACATTGCATCCATCGATTCCGCCATGTTTCTCATTGACACGCCCCCAACTCGGAAACTCGGGGCTTAAAAAATTTTTCGAGTTTCCCACTCGTAATAACGACTTTGTGGTGGCGTTAATGTGCGTTCAACTCGTAAATACGATTTATCCGACATGACTTGAACGCACCATCAGATTTAAATTCAATGACGTCAAGGCTATAATGTGATTGGTTATTAAGGCACACGTGATCCAAGTTAGCCGTTACGCTTTCTCCAACAGTAAGTAATACAGACCCTCTCATCTCCCAATAGTAAGATAATCTCTGGCTGCCACACGATTCATATGGCAGGAATAAGATGATGGATGGTGTTTCACTCTATAATCATGTGCTCTTCGGCTACAGTGAGGAGTTGAGATGCTTATGAGCTCATTTAAATAACCATGAGACTGTATTTTTTATTTTTTTTTTAATCCATGAATAAATAAAATTCAAACCAAATCAAACGTGAACTGTCCTTTAGCGGTGCACTTGAAAATGTTTTTGAAAATGTCTTAAAAAACAATGTACACTATAGAGCAAATGCTAGCATTGCATAGAATCGTTTATGTTTTGCTAGTAAACATCTTTATTTACCATTGAACAATTGCGAAGCTAATTTTAGTATTGCTTATCTGCTGCAACCTTGATGTCTGCACATGCTAAAGCTTGTTAGCGTGTCTTATTTGAAATAACTTATTTCAGTATCAATAGCAGTTAATAGGTCGGCACATCCTGTCATCCCATCAAAAACATTCCCCTAACGTTCCCATATGGTTCCCGTTTGGTTATTTATTTTGGAAACCATATAAGAACATTCTTGGAACCGAAAATTACCTTCTCAGGTAATTTCTCATTACCTTTTTTTTTTTTTTTTTTTATAATAATCAAAAGAGACCTTATATGAAACATGCTTTTTTTTAGGTTATTTTTAGGTTTTATTTAAACAAACAAAAATCTAAACAACAAAAATACCTAACCTTCCCAGAATGTTGCAGGAAAGTTTTTTTTTGTTTTTGATAACTTACAGAAAAATAAAGAATGTTTGTAAATGGTTATCACTGGTTTTTATTTTTAAAAAACAATAAACTAACTTTCCCAGAACGTAGGGAGGTTTTTGTAATAACCTGAAGGAAAACTAAACAGAACGTTCTTTAATGGTTATTCTTAGGTGTTATTTTATATCCATAAACTAACCTTCCCAGAACCTTGTGATAATCTAAAGACAACATATATAGAACATTTTGGGAACCAAAAATTGTTAGCTGGGCAGTCATTCATTTTAAGACTGGATTTTAGTCTTCAATTTAGCACACGTACGTCTGCAAGATGTCTGTTAAAGATCGCTTCATCTGGAAAGCATCTGCTGAGTACAAACATCTGATAAACGTCTTTAAGATGTTGTACATTCATTCTAAATCATAAGCATCTTAAAGACATCTTCTAAACGTCTATTTGACATCTGATAGGAAACGTCCTATAGACGTATTGCAGATGAGCAAACGCTCTAAAAAATACGTCTTGCAGATGTCAAATAGACATCTCTGTGATGTACGTGTTCTATCAGGGATACGAGTCTCTTCATCTGTTAATTGAAATGCTAATGTCTCTCTAACATGTAATTTTTCAAAAAGACATTAACATTAACACCAGTGTGTGAGTCCTCTTCTGCTTATATTTACAGCCATTTATTAGATGATAGTTTATTTTGGTTGCTAGATAGTTTACAGGCTTCATCAGTGATAATGAATTTTAAATGCAGTAGCTCAACCCAGATAATAGCACAGGTACGTCTGCAAGATGTCTGTTAAAGATCTCTTCATCTGGAAAGCATCTGCTGTGTACAAACATCTGATAGACGTCTTTAAGATGTCAGTTTTACATTCATTCTAAATCATAAACATCTTAAAGACATCTTCTAAACGTCTATTTGACATCTGATAGGAAACGTCTTATAGACGTATTGCAGATGAGCAAACACTCTAAAAAATACGTCATGCAGACATCAAATAGACGTCTCCGTGATGTACGTGTGCTGTCAGGGAATGGTTCACATGTTTTCTGACTCAATTATTGAATCAATAGGGAATTTATTCAGTCCTCATTTCAGAAAGCAAAATAAAAAGCACTGTTCGTTTTTTTTGTAAACTTCGCAAAGATCAGCAAGTCACTGATAATAAACCAGTCCTCTTGTTTTAGACCAAAAATGGTTATTTGTTTTATTTTGTACATGCAGGAGCTACAGTTATGGTACTAGTGCAAGTTGCCTGTTACCTACTGATCTGAGACCAGTTTCCAGATTATTGCACTTTTGTACCATGGCACCTAAAGCTGTTCTTAACCCGTGATGCATTTGTTCATGCACATGAGCAGCTCCAGGCGGAGGGCGATGCGCGTGTGCCAGCCCAGAGGCAGGATCCGCAGGTACCGCGCCACGATGGGCGGACGCAGCAGGTTCTGGAACGTGGAGGATCGGTCCGTGTTTCCATAAAACACCTGATGGATGAACACAAGCAATAAACATCATTAAATGATGGGGATTCATACCAGTATAAGCACTACTGACTTAACCCAACCTTGTCATCCAAAACATTATTAGACAACAAATTGTCTTATCCCAGATAGCACAGGTACGTCTGCAAGATGTCTGTTAAAGATCTCTTCATCTGGAAAGCATCTGCTGTGTACAAACATCTGATAGACGTCTTTAAGATGTCAGTTTTACATACACTCTAAATCATAAACATCTTAAAGACATCTTCTAAACGTCTTTTTGACATCTGATAGGAAACGTCCTATAGACGTATTGCAGATGAGCAAACACTCTAAAAAATACATCTTGCAGACGTCAAATAGACGTCTCCGTGATGTACGTGTGCTGTCAAGGTCTGGAAAGCATCTGCTGTGTACAAACATCTGATAGATGTCTCTAAGTGATTCTTACACATTTTGTCCATCATGATAATCTTCACAACTGAAGCCTAAATACAATCGCCAGATGTGAAAAGCTAAGCGTAGGCCATTAACGAACTGCACCAGGGTCACATGATCACCACCATTAAGCTTCTGAAACTTAGACACTTGTTAGCAAACGCCTGTTTCAAGACAAATAAAAGCTTTTTAAGGGGTATTACAGATATATTTCATGTTGTAGAATAAAACGTGAAAATATCTTAAGCTTATTTCAGACCTTATTGGAGGCATTTAACCAAAAATCCATTCAAAAACCCAACAAAATGAACACAAATGCATGCTCTGAATGTGGTTATATCTCTATTTTATGAGTCTTTTCCAGGTGGTCTGAAGATCAGGAGTCCCGTTGATTGGCACGTGTGGATCTCCAGCGGTTTGTGATGGTGCAGGACAGACGGGCCCTATTTCAGGCCCAGTAATCTGGGCATCACAATCATTAATCATGAGATTATCCACTGGCACTCTCTACCCTCGCTCAAAGTCACTGTTTCTCACTCATTCTCATTCTGATGGTCTCTCATTGTCTCCTACAGACAGTCCTCTAGTTCTCTTATTCTGTGTCTTTTAATAATTTGATCATAATGCTGCTCTGTCAAACTGAGGTCAGAGGGCGGTGTTTTAGCTGATGCATCATGGATGATCGTTACTCATGTAATCACTCTAAAGCCTCTTAGCTTCATGCCCTGAATCATTAAGCATGCTCTTCTGAAAGTTTGGGATCAGTAAGATTTGTAATGCTTTTCAAAGAAGTATCTTCTGCTCATTATGGCTGCACTTATTTGATCAGAAATACAGATATACAGAAAAAACTGCAATATTGTGAAATATTATTGCAATTTAAAATAATGGTTTTCTATTTTATTATCCTTTAAAATATAATTTATTTCTGTGATCAAAGCTGTATTTTCAGCATCATTACTCCAGTCTTCAGTGTCACATGATCTTCAGAAATCATTCTAATATGCTGATTTATTATAAGTATTGGAAACAGTTTTTCTGCTTAATATTTTTTTGGAATCTGTGATACTTTTTTCAGGATTTTTTGACTTGAAGAGACTTTTTAAAGAAACATTACAAATCTTACTGATCCCAAACTTTTGAACAGCAGTATATATAAAACATTTTTTGTTCTGTACACAGGCACTAACCCGGCATGCAGTCTAGATAGGGGCTGTGTGTGGATGGCGTGGTGCTGATGGAGATTCAGGAGGCTGGAGTTCCGGTGGGTCGCGCCTCCTGACAGTCACAGCTGCAGCCCGTCGGTGTTTGATTCTCCGCCACTTCCTTCACACTCACATCGTCCTCATCTTCATAAGGCCACGGCATCTCTAACTCCTGACACACACGTGCATGTACAGTTGTCACACACACCGTCATATGTAACACACACACACACACACACACACACACACACACATTCATACTCACCCCCTGTGTGTTTACGCCAATGAAAACTGTGAGAGAGATCGGAGAGATACAGGTAATTATTAAAGATACAGTATATCTATCTATCTCAGTACAATCAAAAATACAATTTATTTTGGCCAAAATATATATGCTAAATATGTGTTATAAACCGTGAAACTCAATGAAATATGCTTTTGAAATAAATAAAAAATATTTAGTTTCAATGTTTATATGTATTTCAGGAGCAAGAAAATACTTTTCTAGTCGTACAGCAGCCTACATATAAGCTATATCTAAATGTAGGCAAAATAGATCTAAACTCGATTTGTAATTTAATAATGCTTAATTTTTAAATATTGCAATCTTGTATTTTTTTAATATTGCAAGTATTTTTCTCGCTGAATTTTGATAAATTAAGGTCTTTAAATGTGACATAGGAACGTGTTTTCTTGGCTTGAAACAAATATATTTTAAAATGCTTTTAAAGTATGTTTAGATTTTTAAAATATATTGGTAGAAAATATATTTACATACACACACATATATAAATAGTAGTGCTGTCAAATCGATTAATCGCCATTAATCGCATCCAGACTAAAAGTTTGTGTTTACATAATATATGTGTGTGTACGGTGTATATTTATATGTATGTATAAAATATACACACCTACATGTATATATTTAATAAATATATGTAATTTATATTTATATATGATATAAATCATATATAAATATGAATATAAATATGTATAAATGCATGTAGATATTTCTTAAATATATACATGTATGTGTATGTATATTGTATATGTATGTATGTATATTTTATATATAAATATACACATATATTATGTAACACACACACACACAAACTTTTATTCTGGATGCAATTAATCGCGATTAATCGATTTGTCAGCACTACTATATATATAGGCATATTTTGAAATACATTTAAAATCAAAGAAACATTGACAGCCAATCAGAATCCACTCAACAGCTCGAGCATTTAAAGCGGCAGAAGGCCAAACTACAGTGAGCTTAGAATAAGCAAAATCGGTTGTCGGTGTAAACGGGCCTTTAAAATTATTAAAGTAAAGCTCCTGAGTTCTGAATTTAATTTTCCATAAATGAATCTGCACACTTTTATTTCAACCATTTATCCGTTTACTGCTAGATATAAAGAACATCTGCTAGATTCCAAATACATAACTGTCAAGTTACTGTACTGGAGACACACAGATGGTGTGTCCAGCTCTCATATCACACACTCTTTGTACCTTGAGTCAGCAGCAGCAGAAACACACTGAGGATCTTCGTGTCCATCTTGAAGAGCAGATCTAGTGTGTTATGAACGGCAGCGTTCAGTGTGCTCTGGATTACTGTAATCCATACATCCAATAATAGTCCTGATCTGTCTATGCCTGGCTTCTCTCTGTTCATTGCTCACTCGGAGCTCAGGAAACTTCATTGAGTTCTCGGTTGGGTTTCACTGAAGAAGCCACTTTTGTGTTTCTCTTGAAATCTACAACTGCTTAAACCGCCATATTTCATTTTTGACAATGGGAACTGAATTAGAGAGCGTTCAGTGGATTGTACTGTTGTTGAACGACACACCGATTGTTCAGCTGATGAACTTTCAGTAGACAGTTTAAAAAGTTGTGATTTTGGGAAATTATATGATCTAGGATCTTTATACAGTGTGTGTGCCATTGTAAAGACTGTTACCATATATCTATAAATATATGTAGCCACGTCTATAAATCCAAATATAAACTGCACAATGGAAATTGAGTTTATCAAATGCAACTATATGAATATGTATTAATAATTGGCCTTTTATAGTTATAGCCTATATGCAATTCTCAAACCTTAACACACCCTGAGAAATGGTACCTGGAATCAAGAATCATGGATCATTGAATCAAGTTTAATATAGTCATTCATACCAACAAAATTAATTTTAATGCATTAAATCAGTAGAAAAATAAGTGAAGTAATTGCAGGTTACCACTTTTTACAGTCTAGGCCAGTCCTTACCAAATAAAAACATTGCTTTTACTAAAACATAAATAAATAAATAAACACCTAGAAAGAAAAAGAACAAAGATGATTTATATATATATATATATATATATACTATGAGGAAGCCAAATTTTAAAAGTGTGATTCCTAGACCTGAAAATACAACCTTTTAATTCCAACTTTTTTTTCAAAATGAATGCACATTTTTCTAGTTATGCCAAGCTCTAAAATATTTTTTCGGTTAGAAATTGTAAACGATATATTTAAAAAAAAATCCCTATCCACTGAAATTACAAACAAGAGCCATGGGGCCTTCAAATATTATTGTGGACAATGAGGGGCCTTGGAGTCAAAAAGGTTGAGAAGCACTGAATTAGCACAATACTTTTCTGTATGTGTGTGTGTTGAGTGTACCTGTTTTTCTATTCTGGTGGGGACTTAAACCTGAATACACACAGACTCATGAGACTCATGG
>NW_015640049.1:191599-202092 GCF_001515625.1 Sinocyclocheilus rhinocerous
TGTGTGTGTGTGTGTGATTGAGTGTGTGTGTGTGTGTGTGAAAACAAAAAATGCAAGTGCCTAATTTGAGAACTAATTTTTTGTCTAATTTTTTTTTTTACAAAAAAAAAAATAGAAAGAAAAACTAGTTTTTGAACTAGAACTAATTTGGTGAACAAATAAATGCAAGATTGCCCTAAAAGCTATTCGTTTATTATGAAAACTATGATTTATCATCCCAGTGTCACTGTGATTGGACCTTTGGTTTGTGTGAATGTCTTAATTAGAGAAATAAGGTTTAATTAAGACTGAAATGTTTCACCTGTGCTGAGATGAGCTGAGACAATAAATATTGTTCAGACGCTCGTTTAACAGCTCTAACGTTACTTCAGGCTCTGACTGCGAGGTGAGCAGCAGCGATCATGAAGACTTCATCTGACAGGAGCCTGAAGTCCCTGAAGAAGTCCAGGAGCACAGGCTGGACACGCAAACAGAGCACCAAGGCATATTCTGCTTACATTTACAGGACTGAGAAGGTGTGTTAACGTAAAACTGGGCCTGATTGATTTATTTTATCCTTGCTTCACGCAACAGAGAGTCGCATTTATTTGCGCGTTTTAAAATTTATTTTTTTCTTATTTAAGGAGCTGTCTGTTGTGAGTGACGCCGCCTCTTTAATGCGGCACCTGTCCGGTGCGCATGCGCAGGTGTGCGCAGAGGCCGCGCGACTCTCCAAGTTCAACCGGCGACGCGTCATCACGCAGCGAGAGCTCCACACCGCCGCCGTGCGGACGCTCCGGGACCGAAGCTCCTGACAGCTGGAGACTTACATGCTGCGCTTTTAGACGTGTATATGATGAATAAAGAGCTTTCGTTTTTAAAAAAACACTGTACGCCATGACATTTTGTTTGACTTATTGCAGCGTGATTTTAAATTGCGCTTTGAGGTTCGTAAATGTAGGCATATTTGTGTACGGTCTCCAAAGTTTTCGCGTCTTGTTGCTACGCAACCCGCCGCAGTAGCGTTTTTAAACTTCTGTTCAGCAGTGGCGGGAACCAGGAGTCGCTTGGCAACGGCACCCTGTACTTAAAAGTAACAGTTTTTAAAATGTGATTCATAATTCATATTCTTTGCAGTGGAACCATCTCTAAAGAAAAGGTCACTGATTAATTCTGTCACAATTTGTGAACATTTACCTGCTTCTCTCATGCCATAGTTTAGCTCATGAATATTAGAGTATGCTAATGTACAGTCATGGCCAAAAGTTTTGGCAGTGACTCAAATTGTGTTTTGCAAAGCTTGCTGCTTAAGCTGTTGTGGTGTTCATTCACGTTGCTTCTAGATTATTGTGTGGAGTCATCCGATGCATTTTGAAATAATTGCTAAAAGCTTCATTGGCCAAAAAAAAAAGAACTTTGCAAAAACTAATTTCACTGTTTTTTGATCCTGACACAAAATGACCAGCTAACATTAATTGACTAATCGTATCAGCAGCACAAGTGAAAGTGTAAATGAGTACTAGTCAGGTAAAAATAATTATAATACTAATTAGATTGTAAGAGCAGACTGATTGCTATAGAAGGAGGGAAGTTCTTCCAGTCATTGTGTTCTTGTTCGCAATGGTTACCTCCAAAGACAAAGCAAGAGTGATGAAGTGGCTCGAAGATCATTACGTTGACATTTTGGATCCGTGGCCAGGCAACTCCGGATCTCAATCCCATAGAGAACCTGTGGTCAGTCCTCAAACGGTGAGTGGACAAGCAGAAGCCCACAGATTGTGATCAACTCTGAGAACTAATAAGGCAAGAATGGATCACCATCAGTCAGGATTTGACAAAGTGACAATCTAACATTAATTGACTAATCATATCAGCAGCACATGTGAAAGTGTGAATGAGTACTAGTCAGGTTAAATCACTATCATACTAATTAGATTGTAAGAGCAGACTGATTGCTATAGAAGGAGGGAAGTTCTTCCAGTCATTGTGTTCTTGTTCGCAATGGTTACCTCCAAAGAAACCCATGCGGCCACCGTTGCGTTGCATCACAATGGCCTCACATTGCTACAAAGAATATTGCACCTCAAAGAACCATTTACCGGATCATCAAGAACTTCAAGTAGAGCGGTTTGACTGCAGTGAAGTCTTCAGGACGAGTGTCCAGCAAGCACCAGGACCGTCTCCTCTTGAGGAGTCAGCTGCGGATTCGGTGTCTCCAGCAGTGCAGAGCTTGCTCAGGAATGGACAATCTTTTGGACAACGGCCTGGTGTCAAGAAGGGCAGCAAAGAAGCCACTTCTCTTCAAGAAAAACATCAAGGACAGACTGGAATTCTGCAGGAAGTACAAGGATTGGACGGCAGAAGACTGGTGCAAAGTTATTTTCTCTGATGAAGCTCCCTTCCGACTGTTTGAGACATCTGGAAAATCAATTGTTCGGAGAAGACAACCATGAGTCCTGTGTCGTGCCAACAGTGAAGCATCCTGAGACCATCCATGTGTGGGGTTGCTTTCCAACCGAGGGAGTGGTCTTTCTCATAATTCTGCCCAAAAACACTGCCATGAATAAAAAATGGTATCCAAACATCCTGCAAGCGCGACTTCTTCCAACGACCCATGCGCAATTTGGTGACGATCCGTGCATTTTCCAGCATGATGGAGCACCGTGTTGCAAAACACAAAATTTATGTCCCTGCCAAAACGGCTGGCCATGACTGTATAGCCTAATATGCAGCCAAACTAATTTGTCCAAGAGAACAACGGAAGGCCGTTTTATTTTTTTAAATTTTTTTGGGGTGCAGGGTATCGTGAGCAGTGTTGGAGTAACTAGTTACATGTAACTGGATTACATAGGCCTAATTTAATTACGAAATGTAAGTGCAATCAGTTACTGAGAATAAAATGTGTAATTAAATTGGTTATGAAAATGTTAACGATTGCAAAGGGGGTTACATCTGAATTTTTCACACACCCACGTACACTGTAAAAAGTAATCACTGAATCTACTTAAGAAAAGCAAGTAAACATAACTGATTTTTACAAATTTGTTGAATTTACTTAATTACACTGTGTTATGTGAAATTAATTGATTTCCTTCATAAATTGCAGTGACTGCTCTAAAATGAGACCCTAATGTCTCAGGAGTTTAGTACACAGAGAATAGGACACATGCTTATTCGAAAACTGGTTTATTTCCTATTTGGGTTTGTGTATATGCTTTTGTTTTTTTAAAGATTACATTTTTTTTTCCAAAGGTTTGTTAGATGCCAGTGTTTCTTGTCATAGCTATGCCAAGATTTGATTTCAAATTAAACTTTATGATTTTAAATCTGTATTTAACCTCTCAAAGTAAAAAGAGCTGCTAAAGTCTGGTTCTGTGGTGGCTCACAGGGGCGTAATTCTGATCTGACGGGGGGGGGGACCACAACTGAGTGTAGGGTAATGGTCCGTTTTAGAACCGTTTTAATATGCAATGGATTATCACAATTAAAACGACACAAAGAACATAATATTTTCAGGAAATTATTATTATTAACATAATTTAAGGAAAAAGAAAGAAAGCTGTTGTTTTTGATGCATGTAACCTTGCATTTTAATAAATTGTTATATAAAGAAGAGTAAACGGTAATAAATGACCATGATCATCGTTAATATTATTGTTAAAATGTGTTGGAAATGTTGAAAAAGTGCTCATACACACAATAAAATGAGTTTTATGTCGAAAACCAACAAATAAAATTAGAAGCACTATGCACTTTTTGTTTACATATACACTAAAATAGTAATATTAAAAATGATGGCTGGATTTTAAACAAACAAAACAAATCTTGGTTGGGTGACTTACAACATAACATGTTATCTACTAACGTGTTCAAATAAAGATTTGACAAAAAAAATTTTTATGATATTGTAAACCTCACATTTCAGTCTTTAACTAATTTTTAAGAAAAGGTCAAATCATAAGCTATAGGCATTTCATCTGCTCCATAACCAATTCTACATAGGCTGTACTTTATCCAAAGTGTTGAGATTTTTTATCTACCAGTTAAGATTTATAACAAAAAATCGATCCGATTTTCGCATTGGTCTGAACAAAAAAAAAAAGGCAGACAGGCTGAATGAAACTATAACTATAACAGCAGAAATAGAGCGGTTTCCCCGGTAACCGCTGTGCTTATAAACACTTCTGTAGGCATTACACAGAGAGAAGATAAAAAAGAAATCATGCCATCGAAACTTTTCTGAAGACAGTTGGTTCCCCCTTATGCATTCAGAGAATTAATTTAAGCATGCATTCTTTAATTTAATTTCTTTCAGCACTCCTTCCTTCATGTTTTCACACAAAATGAAACCTACGTTGCCTGTTGCGCCTGCGTGAGACAGACTTGTTAATTTTGCTAAATGCTGAGCAGTATTTAACGTGAGTTTTTCCACATATTTATAAATTAATCCTTATTAAAGATGAAGCTATTCAGTGAAGAGCAGGTTTGAGCGGAGTGATTTTTCTTTTGGTCTTTAATTAAGATTAATGTAACAGACAGCAAACTGCTCTTTCAGATCAAATGTACGGATCTGACACACGCATCAGATTTTCTCAGTTTACGTTAATTTAAAACTTTTTATTTTAACTTAGACCGTGCTTATACAAGGGCATTTGCCAAAACGGGCATTTTGACTCTATTTTAATTGTATTGGGCCTTTCAAGCGCGGTAAGATGAAAAGTTAACTTATTTTGTAATGGTGCGCTGTCTGAGAAGCGGCTCTCTGTGTGCGCGCGCCTACAGAAAGCAGCGCTCGAGTACCGAATTTGTTCTCTTTCGTGATTTCTTGCGCCTGAACGGTTTTAAATCTTTTGAATGCTTACTGGCAAAACTAAAAACCAAGCATATGAATGATGAACTTTTGTGGGGATTTTGTTCACATGCTGGGAGGCCATAACAAATGTCAACCTTGCTTTCCTCCCAAAATAAAATTTTAGATTGAAATTGTAGTGAGAAGATTGAAAAACTGTTTACGGACACGATTAAACTCCCTGTGAAACTCCCATGCCAGCAGTGTTTACTAGTATTTTTTGTAGTTTAATAGCAGTGCAATATAATGTTATACATGTACATTTTAATTATTTATAATATAAACATGTAAATTGTGAGAAGGCTCCATATCGACTCTTGTCACTGGGTGGCGCTGTAACGTCAGTAGGCTAAACTTATGATATAAACAGCCTGTTTGTTGTCTTAAATTATTCATTAACAGGGATTTTAACGAAGCTTCTTGTTTATGCTCAAATCATTTTGTCCAACAGATATTGCAATTAATAAATTGTAAGCGTTTCTAACATCTGAAACGCACGTGACAACTTGCCCCGACCTGACATTTCAACATTGCCAAGTGTAGAATTGAAGCTTCCAGTGCGCACATACAAATTCAACACGACACAATAATAATGCAATTAATGAAATACATTTTTATATAAAATCTGCATGTTTATGTGAAAGTAGCCTATTATTATATAGTTAGGCCTATTTCTTAATTTTCCAAATAATTTAGTTTCGAAAACATCAGTATGATAAACAATTGCTAGTGAAAACATTCTATAATTGACTCAAAACTTTGTAGTTCTATGTCATTGTATATGTTTGGTACATTGTTTGTGTTAATACAATACATAATTATATGACTGAGGTGTTGTTGACCGCAAAAGCAATTAGGCCTTAATTAGCCGAATGTTTTTACCAGATACAGAAAAAACAAACGCTTTTAAATGTGACACTGAATGCGATCCTCTAATGTTTATTCCCTTTAAATCTTCTGATCACTCTTCCAGCAACACCGACGGGAGGTGTGACTCTAGCGGTGACTGGCGCAAGTATCATCCAATCAACTGCCCGCGCTCCTGAGTGGGCGGGAATAACGGTCTTCTTTCCACCAATGAAAACTCTCCGAGCGAACCTTCCGTCCAATGAGTAACGAGCCGTCAGCTGACTCTGTTTAGCAGCATCTATTGCACGCAAGACTCGAGCTGAGACAGACGCGACTCACTGTGAATCCAGAACTCATGTGAATTCATCCCTCATTTACAAACTGACCTCTTCAGAAAGGTACGTATTGCGCGGTTTCATCATTTCCTTTCCGAAAAAGGTTGCACACGCCCCGCGTGACACAGAAGTGTAAATAGCAGCGTGCATTGGAGATCACATGCTTATTAGTTTAGGCAAACGCGTTAATTACCTTTGCAATCAAATGTGTAAAACGCAAAATCTGCTCTGAAGTTTTGTGCATCATGATGGTAATATCTCAATCAGTAAAGCCCAACCCTGTGCAAATGAACTGGCACTGGAAAACTGGCGTTTAAGTTCAACAAATTAATTATAATCTATATCATTATTATCTGTACGACATATGCATTTTTACAGTATAATAGTGATGATGATAACAATAATAATATAACAATAAAGTATGTAATTAAATGTAAAAATGTACATGTAACGAGTTTGGTTATAATGATAATCTATATATCATTATATTATCCGTATGACACGCATTTTTACAGTATATAAATATTATTATTATTACAACAACAACAATAATAATGATGATGATGATAATTATACTAATAATATTAATAATACATATATTAAAAATAAAAATGATAATTTTGTGCTATTATATAAACATTAAAATGTGAAAAATACAACTCTAACTCTCTCTCTCTCTCTCTCTCTCTCTCTCTCTATATATATGTGTGTGTGTGTGTGTGTGCGCCTTATGTTTTTTATGCATGCATTGAGTTTATTATCATAATTTGTATTTTTTCCATTTTCATTTAGTTTGAAAGTTTAGCTATTTTAATGTGTGTTTTTGTCATTGTAGTTGTTTAAGTATGTCTATATAGTTTTATTCCTTTTTATTTTTATTTTTTTTAGTTTTAGTTAGGTTATTGTTGTAGTTAAACTAAATGAAAATGATCAAAACAATATTTTATTCAGTTATTTTTCCCAAGTAATTTTGTGCCTTTTTTTTTTTTTTTAAATTCAGAATAGATATGCCAGATGCATTGATTTATATGTAGTATTTATTTCTGTTTACATTTATTTTTTTTATGTTTTTTTACATTTATTATTATTTTTATTATCTGTTAACATTGATTTTTTTATGGTTTTCATTTCATGTATGCCATTATATAGATATTATGTAGTGAAAATAGTCAGATGTGAAAAATATATAATTATGTGCCTTTTTACATGTTTTTTTGTTAAATTCAGAATAGATATGCCCGATGCATTGAGTTTATTGTCATGATTTGATGCGATATTAATTTGCATGATTCTGTGGCACTGAACACATTCGATCCTGAGTGTCTTTGATTATATAAATCACATTTACCAGGCTTTTATTGATCATAGGTCATTATGCATGGAGAGAATGCTTCCCTGTTCTTGGCTCATCTCACCTCCATCTCTCTTGCCATTGTCCTCAGATGCAGTTCATGCTGTTGTTCAGCAGACAGGGGAAGCTCCGTCTGCAGAAATGGTACGTTCCTCTGTCTGATAAGGAGAAGAAGAAGATCACGCGGGAGCTGGTTCAGACCGTTCTGGCCCGTAAGCCCAAGATGTGCAGCTTCCTGGAGTGGAGGGACCTGAAAATCGTGTATAAAAGGTGCTCATCGCCTCTTTGAGGTTTTGCTTTGTTTACCATCTAGCTGATGAAAAACATGCAACGTTACCCTGTTTTTGAGTGATTGAGTGGCCCGTCGAGTGGCCCACAAAGCAATGCACTCAACAGGCTTTTCATTTCCATTGAGAGAAATGTTGAAGTAGTTACTGTACCTCCACCATCTCTTTCTTGACAATCATATCGATCAGACTGCAAACATTTCAGATGTTGCACAATGAAACTGGCAAAATAATGAGAGAACTGGACACCACACAAAAAGTTTAGCAGCAGATGAATACTATTATATTTTTTATTAATATTATGAATTAGTTTTTATTTAACATTTTCCATTTTTTTTTAAGGTTTTAGTAATTTTGTTGTTTGTTTTTGTCATTTTTATTAGTTTTTGTTAAAATACGTCTAAGTTTTACTTCAGTTTTAGTTATTTTAGAATTTCGACTTAAAGTAAATGAGATATTGCCTTGACTGAAATAGTTGAAATAAAATAATTAAAAGTTTATTTATTTATTGTGTTAACATTTATTTTATGATGAATTAACAACTTGGCTACTGATTTATCCATGCTGTGGGGGAAAAACAAAACTCCTTCCTGAATGTCTTTTAATTATTAGTTAAAGTTTGGCTTCAATACAATACAATACAATACAAATTTTATTTCTATAGCACATTTAAAACAACTGCCGTTGACCAAAGTGCTTTCCAGCAACATTACATACAGTCACACAATCAAGATTCAACATTAAAATGTAAAACCTGGTCCCTCTAGTCAATTCTAAAAGCTCTACCAAAAAGGTACGATTTCAATCTAGACTTAAAAGCATCCACAGATGGGGAAGATTTAATATGCATTGGAAGAGGGTCCCATAATCGAGGAGCAGCCACTGAAAAAGCCCTATCACCCTTTGATTTTAATCTTGTTTTGGGAACATAAAGACTCATCTGATTCGAAGATCTCAAGTTTCTTGAATTTTGATAAGGAATCAATAGGTCAACAATATATTTTGGGGCAATGCCATGCAACGCTTTAAAAACCATCAACAAAACCTTAAATTCAATTCTAAATTCTACAGGCAACCAGTGTAAAGAAACCAAAACTGGAGTAATTCTCTCTCTCCTCTTTGTGCGAGTCAAACGTCTGGCAGCAGCATTCTGTACTAATTGAAGTCGAGATAATTGACCCTGTGAAATACCTATATATACAGAATTACAGTAATCGATGCGTGATGACACAAACGCATGAATAATATTCTCCAGGTCCTTAAAAGAGAGAAATTTTTCAGTTTAGAAATAATTCTGAGTTGATAAAAGGCAGCCTTCACAACACTAGTAACCTGTTTATCTAAAACTAAAGCTGAATCCATTATAACACCCAAATTCTTAACATGATCTGAAACACTTATCTTCATAGCGGCCAACCTACTTATAATTTCCTTAGAAGCAGAAGAAGGTCCAAAAACAACACACTCAGTCTTATTAGTATTAAGATGAAGAAAATTGCTTGCCAACCAAGCTCTTATCTCACCTAAACAATGAGCAAGTCCATCAAAGGATTGAGAAACATTTGGATCTATTGGGATATATAACTGAGTGTCATCTGCATATAAATGATACATAATATTATATTTACGAAAAATTGAGCCCAAAGGGCCCATATATAATGAAAATAAAATAGGCCCAAGTATAGACCCCTGTGGCACACCACTATGTAATTTAGCTGATGTAGAACACAGATCTCCAAGACAAACCGAGAAAGATCTATCTTTTAGATACGACTTAAACCATTCTAGGGCAGTACCCTTAACACCAACATCTTCCAAACGCTGCAATAAAATACCATGATCAACGGTATCAAAAGCAGCTGTAAGATCAAGTTGAAGTAGAGCTCCTTGACACTTGATTGCTGTTAGAATGATTTCAGTATAAAAGTCAAAATAACATGGCATTGACAACCCATTTCATTCTATAATTTGACTTATTTCAGAGTAAAACTTGATATGCAGTGAGAAAAACATGTAGGACTTGATTTAGATTTAAAAAAAAAACAAAAACGTAGTGACGAGTCGTGAATCAGCCGAGTTATTATTGTAAACTAGAATCATAAAAAAAATCATTACTTCAAGTAAAATAAACATTAACTGGAATAAAATTAAAATATATTAAAAAACGTATTTTATTTCAGCTAGTTGCCAGGGCAGCATTTCTCATTTTCATTTAGTTTAAGTTGAAGCACTAAAGCAACTAAAAAACTAAATAAACAAACTAAAAGAACTACTGATTCTCAAGTAACTTAAAGGAGTAGTTCACTTCCAGAATAAAAATTCCTGATCATTCACTCTCCCCCGTGTCCTTCAAGATGTTCATGTCTTTCTGTCTTCAGTCGCAAAGAAATGAAGGTTTTTGAGGAAAACATTCCAGGATTGTTCTCCATATAATGGACTTAGATGGGGATCAGCGGGTTGAAGGTCCAAAGTGCAGTTTCAGTGCCTTTCATAATGCATGAAATAAAGATGACAAAAATAATGCAAAGAAATGAAGGTTTTTGAGGAAAAGTGGACTTTCAGTCTTTGTTTCAGAGCAGAAATCACATCTTCCTTAGGTTTTCCAATTAACGACTTCTTATACAACAAAATCACTTACGATAGAGTGTCTGAAAACAGGATGTTTAATTTTATGCAGATTTGATTCTCAAGTAACTTAAAGGAGTAGTTCACTTCCAGAATAAAAATTCCTGATCATTCACTCTCCCCCGTGTCTTTCAAGATGTTCATGTCTGTGTTCAGTCGCAAAGAAATGAAGGTTTTTGAGGAAAACATTCCAGGATTGTTCTCCATATAATGGACTT